>NC_069501.1:428896357-429196357 GCF_027579735.1 Bombina bombina | reverse complement strand
CCGCTGCAACTATGCATGCTCAGTCAGTGGAACGGGGATTACACAGATTTGTCCCCTCAACTGAATTTGGACCAAGAGACCAGGGATTCTCTTCTCTGTTGGCTATCTTGGGTCCATCTGTCCAAAGGTATGACCTTTCGCAGGCCAGATTGGACAATTGTAACAACAGATGCCAGCCTTCTAGGTTGGGGTGCAGTCTGGAATTCCCTGAAGTCTCAGGGATCGTGGACTCAGGAGGAGTCTCTCCTTCCAATAAATATTCTGGAACTAAGAGCGATATTCAATGCTCTTCAGGCTTGGCCTCAGTTAGCAACTCTGAGGTACATCAGATTTCAGTCGGACAACATCACGACTGTAGCTTACATCAACCATCAAGGGGGAACAAGAAGTTCCCTAGCGATGTTAGAAGTTTCAAAAATAATTCGCTGGGCAGAGATTCACTCTTGCCACCTATCAGCTATCCATATCCAACTGGGAGGCGGATTTTCTAAGTCGTCATACTTTTCATCCGGGAGAGTGGGAACTTCATCCAGAGGTTTTTGCACAACTGATTCATCGTTGGGGCAAACCAGAACTGGATCTCATGGCGTCTCGCCAGAACGCCAAGCTTCCGTGTTACGGATCCAGGTCCAGGGATCCCAAGGCGACACTGATAGATGCTCTAGCAGCGCCCTGGTCTTTCAACCTGGCTTATGTGTTTCCACCGTTTCCTCTGCTCCCTCGACTGATTGCCAAGATCAAGCAGGAGAGAGCATCGGTGATTCTGATAGCACCTGCATAGCCACGCAGGACCTGGTATGCAGATCTAGTGGACATGTCATCCTTTCCACCATGGTCTCTGCCTTTGAGACAGGACCTTCTACTTCAGGGTCCTTTCAACCATCCAAATATAATTTCTCTGAGGCTGACTGCCTGGAGATTGATCGCTTGATTTTATCAAAGCGTGGCTTCTCCGAGTCAGTTATTGATACCTTAATACAGGCACGAAAGCCTGTCACCAGGAAAATTTAACATAAGATATGGTGTAAATATCTTTATTGGTGTGAATCCAAGGGTTACTCATGGAGTAAGGTCAGGATTCCCAGGATATTATCTTTTCTCCAAGAAGGTTTGGAAAAAGGATTGTCAGCTAGTTCCTTAAAGGGACAGATTTCTGCTCTGTCTATTCTTTTGCACAAGCGTCTGGCAGATGTTCCAGACGTTCAGGCATTTTGTCAGGCTTTAGTTAGAATCAAGCCTGTGTTTAAACATGTTGCTCCACCATGGAGCTTAAATTTGGTTCTTAAGGTTCTTCAAGGAGTTCCGTTTGAACCTCTTCATTCCATAGATATCAAACTTTTATCTTGGAAAGTTCTTTTTTCGGTAGCTATTTCCTCGGCTCGTAGAGTCTCTGAGCTATCTGCCTTATAATGTGATTCTCCTTATCTGATTTTTCATACAGATAAGGTAGTCCTGCGTACCAAACCTGGGTTCTTACCTAAGGTGGTATCTAACAAGAATATCAATCAAGAGATTGTTGTTCCATCCTTGTGTCCTAATCCTTCTTCGAAGAAGGAACGTCTATTACACAATCTTGACGTGGTCCGTGCTTTAAAGTTTTACTTACAAGCTACTAAAGATTTTCGTCAAACATCTGCTTTGTTTGTTGTCTACTCTGGACAGAGGACAGGTCAAAAGGCTTCGGCAACCTCTCTTTCTTTTTGGCTAAGAAGCATAATCCGCTTAGCCTATGAGACTGCTGGACAGCAGCCTCCTGAAAGGATTTCAGCTCATTCCACTAGAGCTGTGGCTTACACTTGGGCCTTTAAAAATGAGGCTTCTGTTGAACAGATTTGCAAGGCGGCGACTTGGTCTTCGCTTCATACTTTTTCAAAATTTTACAAATTTGATACTTTTGCTTCTTCGGAGGCTATATTTGGGAGAAAGGTTTTACAGGCAGTGGTTCCTTCCATTTAAGTACCTGCCTTGTCCCTCCCTTCATCCGTGTACTTTAGCTTTGGTATTGGTATCCCACAAGTAATGGATGATCCGTGGACTGGATACACCTTACAAGAGAAAACACAATGTATGCTTACCTGATAAATTTATTTCTCTTGTGGTGTATCCAGTCCACGGCCCGCCCTGTCATTTTAAGGCAGGTAAATTTTAAATTTAAACTACAGTAACCACTGCACCCTATGGTTCCTCCTTTCTCGGCTTGTTTTCGGTCGAATGACTGGCTATGACAGTTAGGGGAGGAGCTATATTACAGCTCTGCTGTGGGTGTCCTCTTGCAACTTCCTGTTGGGAATGAGAATATCCCACAAGTAATGGATGATCCGTGGACTGGATACACCACAAGAGAAATAAATTTATCAGGTAAGCATAAATTGTGTTTTCTCAACAGCCAGTACTGGGCCTTGATAGCCCTCCTGGTGGGCCACGACCTGAAATGCCCCCACTGCGAGCTATGGATCTCCACATAAATACTGGGCAGTCCTGTCAGAATGCGTGTGCACTGTGCACATATAGCGGAAGACAGTGTGGGACTAAGAGCAGATAGGACTGGACATGGGCACTGCAATTAAAGGGAGAGTCGACACTAAATATTTTTTTTGTTTAAAAAGATAGATAATACCTTTACTACTAATTCCACAGCTTTACACAAATAACATTGTTATATTAATTGTTATATTAATGTATAACATTTAAACCTCTAAATTTCTAAGCCACTACAGATAGCCTCTTATCACATGCTTTTTTATTTGCTTTTCACAACCAGAGCCTGTTAGTTCATGTGTTCATGGCCGTGAAGTTGTAGATAGATAATAAATAAATAAATAAATAGCCGTGTGATAAGGGGGCTGTCAGAAGAGGCTTAGATACAAGGTAATCACAGAGGTAAAAAAAGTATATTAATATAACCGTGTTGGCTGTGCAAAACTGGGGAATGGGTAATAAAGGGATTATCTGTTTTTTTTAAACAATAAACATTTTGGAGTTCACTGTCCCTTTTATATATATATATATATATACATACATACACACAGGGCCCTGGACACATCAGGCAAAAATTTACCGGGCCTTGAGTTCATTTCAGTTGAGAACCACTGATCTACAAAACATTTATGCAAAAAAAAATCTAGTGTACAATCTCCCTGTGAGTGCAGTTTTTCTCACTTTTAAGCTAGTCCTTTATATACTTGAATAACGTCCTTTTTTCTTATGCAGAACCTTCTTTGATTAAATCTAATTATCGATTACTTAAGGTAAGCTCCTCAATACAGCTGTGAGTTTTCTGGATTGGAGTGCTGAATTAGGCGTTTCAAGGAGTGCTAGAAGTTTGGACTCTTTAGAGATAGCTAAATAGGGGGTGCTCTAATAAGGAATACTCTGATAACAATAGATGTATCAATTGTAATGTTAATAGTAACAAATCTATGTTAATCAAGATGAAAAATAAAGCAAACCAACTGTATAGTATATATGATAGAGACAAAAAAGTCTATAGATGTAATAAGTCCCAATACATATCCAAACCAGAGGAAATATGGGATATAATGGTCAATGGATGTAGTCTGTAAGTAGATATCAGCAGCAGCACTCTCCTCACATCAGCTAGGCAGGACATCTAAACAGAAAAATAAAGAGAACAAAGAGAGGCGCTTGTGTGTACCAGTAGATACAATGGATAGACGTAAGATCACCCACAACAGGGTACTCACATTTAGTAGGAGCACTCAGACAGTGCTATTAGGCGCAGACTGGGTACTCAACAGCAACCCAGTTTGCTGATACTTCCAGCGTGTCACCAGGAACACCTTGAGCTCTCCCTTCTCAGACAGGATAACAGGATGCCAGAAAAGGCAGCTTCACAGATCAGGCAAATGATGATGGATATATCAGGGACTCCCACTCCAAGCAGGAACAATCCCAGTATAGATGATTGGTGGAAGGTGATGTGGTTAGTAGTAATGATCAGTAGCAGTTCCAATATCAATAAAAAATGGATTTATTAAAATATTAAAAAATGAAAAGCAGGAACAAAAGGAAGGGGTGTACATATACCCTCCTAATTTACATGTGACGCGTTTCTCAGCGGTAAGGTTTCTGGCGGTAATGTTTCCAATTATCTTCTTGGAGTTCCGAGTCTTCAGTCATGACTCCTCCTACACAAAGAAATTGTCATTATGGACAGTCACCTGGCTATGCTAGAGGTATTCTAAATCTGTTTTGGGTATAGCAGATTCAGTGTTCTCTTTCAGATGTTCTCTTTCCAGAAGTGTAGAACTGGGAAGTGGATTTATCAGCAGTTTTCTGTTCTCAGGGGAGTAGTCTCTCAGGGATTTGCCGGATATATTCATATGTTTTTCCACTTGAACTGTGACCTTCCAGGTACTGTACCAGATACAGGGACTCAAATGTACAAATGATAGATGCCTTTGAAAGCCCGTGGAATTTCTTGTCTAACTCATCTATTTTTATTTCATTTGATTTTCTTCCAAGAGTTGTTGTTTCTTGAATCAGGAGTCTGCTTCAGTAATCCTTATAGCTCCAGCTTGAACCTGAATAGGACCTGGTATACTGACCTGGTTCATATGAGCAGTTGCAGCCCTAATTTCTAACTTGTGTCTCAGGGCTGATATATTGCAAGTCAAGACAGCAGTTCTTGGTTCAATACCTAAGTAAATGTATTAATATAATGGCATGGAGATTGAACTCCTAATTCTGAGACATAGCATTTTCTCGGATTGGGTTAAGTCTTCCTCTGGAACTAGGAAACCAGTTTCCCAAAGATTTTTCCACAAGTTTTGATTTTATTTCTTTGAGTGGTGCTTTTCAGAGGTTTTTTTTCTTGGCATTTCTTTGATACGTTGGATTCTTCAGTTTTTGCTAGGTGGTCTTGACAAGGGATTGTTAGTTAGTTTCTTAAAGGGCCAAAATTGTGGATTTTTTCAGTTCTTTTACATAAGAATTTAGCCAGTCTTTCAAATGTTTAAATCCTTGTTCACGATTTGAATAGAATTAAGCCAGTTGTTAGACCTATTCTTCCTCCTTAGAATTGTATTTAGTTATTCTCTTCTCCAAGTACCTCCCTTGAACCTATGTTCAGCATAGTTTTTAATATTTTGTCCTGGAGGTTCTTTTTATTATTTTTATCTCAGCTAGGAGAGTTTCTAAATTCTCTGCTTTTCTGTAATTCTCCCTTTTTTTCTTGGTTATCATAAGGATAAGACTGTTCTTCTTACTTACCCAGTATGTTTTTCTCTAAAAAAAATTCTGCAGAAAATTTCAAACAATAATTGTTATACCTTCTCTGAATCCTCTAGAGCAGTGATGGCTATCCTTGGCACCCCAGATGTTTCAGGACTACATTTCCCATGATGCTTAGGCACTCTGCAGTCTAGTTGAGCATCATGGGAAATGTAGTTCCGAAACATCTAGGGTGCCAAGGTTAGCCATCACTGCTCTGGAGCGTTGCATATATTTCTTAAAGGTAATAAGGATTCTAAACAAAGTTCAGTTTGTTTGTTCTCTATTCTGGTTTACGTACAGGCAAGAAGGCTACTGGGCAGCTCTAGCTTCTGGTTAAATCAAGTTATTTTTAGAACTTCTTGGTGGCAGGGAAGTCTCCTCCAGTTCAGTTGCTACTTTCTGGGTTGTCCTAAATTATGCATCCATATGAGCGGCTTTGTAAATCTGCAACATGTCTTCTCTGCACACATTCTTTAAAGATTTTATGTTTTTGCTTTTTTTGCAAACAGCTATTGGCAAGAAACTCCTTCAGGCCACAGGTTCTGGCAAACTAGGAACTGCCTTAATATGGACTCTCAGCTTGGGTATTAAATCCCACATTATGTAATTCCAATGGACTCAATTATCATACGAAAGAAAACAAAATTTATACTTACCTGAAAATTATTTTCTTTTGGGATAAGAGTCCATAGGCCCCTCTGTTTCAAATTTTTGGCAACAGTTATAATTTACACCTCTGTAGTCCCTGCTTTTGTCTTGCCTACATATTTATTTCCTTTTCTCTCATCAGCTATACGTTACACTGAGGAGAGAGAGGAGGTGGTTAGGAATGAAATCTCTTGTGTGGGCACTTGGCCTCCTAGTGGCGGGAAGTATATCCCACATATTATTGAATTCCTATGGACTCTTAGCATCCTGAAAGAAAATAATTTATCAGGTAAGCATAAATTTTGTTTTTCGTACAAGAAAAACAAATACTTATTTCATTCCCGGAAGTGGGTATCTTCAGGGCAATCTTCAAACTAAAGATAATTTCTCTTGTAAGGTGTATCCAGTCCACGGATCATCCATTACTTGTGGGATATTCTCATTCCCAACAGGAAGTTGCAAGAGGACACCCACAGCAGAGCTGTTATATAGCTCCTCCCCTAACTGCCATACCCAGTCATTCTCTTGCAACTCTCAACACACATGGAGGTAGTAAGAGAGAGTGGTGAACTATAGTTAGTTTTTTATCTTCAATCAAAAGTTTGTTATTTTAAATGGTACCGGAGTTGTACTATTTTATCCCAGGCAGTAAATAGAAGAAGAATCTGCCTGAGTTTTCTATGATCTTAGCAGGTTGTAACTAAGATCCATTGCTGTTCTCACATATGTCTGAGGAGAGAGGTAACTTCAGCGGGAGAATGGCGTGCAGGTTACTCTGCTATGAGGTATGTGCAGTTACAATTTTTTCTAGAAATGGAAAATGCTAGAAAATGCTGCTGATACCGGATTAATGTAAGTTAAGCCTGAATACAGTGATTTAATAGCGACTGGTATCATGCTTACTCTCAGGGGTAATACCCTTATAAAATTGCAATATAAAACATTTGCTGGCATGTTTAATCGTTTTTATATATACTTTGGTGATAAAACTTTATTGGGGCCTAGTTTTTTCCACATGGCTGGCTTAAATTTTGCCTAGAAACAGTTTCCTGAGGCTTTCCACTGTTGTAGTATAAAAGTTACAGTTGGTGCAGTTAAAATTACAAACTGTGACATCCAGCTTCCCTCAGGAGTCCCCTGTATGCTATAGGACATCTCTAAAGGGCTCAAAGGCTTTCCAAAGTTGTTTATTGGGGAAGGTAGGGCCACAGCAGGCTGTGGCAGTTTGTTGTCTGTTAAAAAACGTCTATCGTTTTTTTTTTTTTTTTTTTTTATCCGTTTTTTTAATTAAGGGGTTAATCATCCATTTGCAAGTGGGTGCAATTATTACATACACTGTAAAAATTTTGTTTCATTTAATGCCTTTTTTCACTGTTTTTCAAATTTTGACAAAATTTGTTTCTCTTAAAGGCACAGTACCGTTTTTTATTTTTGCTTGTTAACTTGATTTAAAGTGTTTTCCAAGCTTGCTAGTCTCATTGCTAGTCTGTACAAACATGTCTGACATAGAGGAAACTCCTTGTTCATTATGTTTAAAAGCCATGGTGGAACCCCCTCTTAGAATGTGTACCAAATGTACTGATTTCACTTTAAGCAATAAAGATCATATTCTGTCTTTAAAAAAAAAAAAAAAAATTATCACCAGAGGAATCTGACGAGGGGGAAGTTATACCGACTAACTCTCCCCACGTGTCAGATCCTTTGACTCCCGCTCAAGGGACTCACGCTCAAATGGCGCCAAGTACATCTAGGGCGCCCATATCGATTACTTTACAAGACATGGCGGCAGTCATGGATAATACACTGTCAGCGGTATTAGCCAGACTACCTGAATTTAGAGGTAAGCGAGATAGCTCTGGGGTTAGACGAAATGCAGAGCATACTGACGCTTTAAGAACCATGTCTGATACTGCCTCACAATATGCAGAAGCTGAGGAAGGAGAGCTTCAGTCTGTGGGTGATGTTTCTGACTCAGGAAAGATGATGCAACCTGATTCTGATATTTCTACATTTAAATTTAAGCTTGAACACCTCCGCGTGTTTCTCTGAGGTTTTAGCTGCTCTGAATGACTGTGATACAATTGCAGTGCCAGAGAAATTGTGTAGACTGGATAAATACTATGCAGTGCCGGTGTGTACTGATGTTTTTCCAATACCTAAAAGGTTTACAGAAATTATTAATAAGGAATGGGATAGACCAGGTGTGACGTTCTCTTCCCCTCCTATTTTTAGAAAAATGTTTCCAATAGACGCCACCACACGGGACTTATGACAGACAGTTCCTAAGGTGGAGAGAGCAGTTTCTACTTTAGCAAAGTATACTACTATCCCTGTCGAGGACAGTTGTGCTTTTTTAGATCCAATGGATAAAAAATTAGAAGGTTACCTTAAGAAAATGTTTATTCAATAAGGTTTTATCCTACAGCCCCATGCATGCATTGCTCCTGTCACTGCTGCTGCGGCATTCTGGTTTGAGTCTCTGGAAGAGGCTTTACAGGTAGAGACTCCATTGGATGACATACTTGGCAAGCTTAGAGCACTTAAGCTAGCCAATTCCTTTGTTTTCTGATGCCATTGTTCATTTGACTAAACTAACGGCTAAGAATTCTGGTTTTGCTATACAGGCGCGCAGGGTGCTATGGCTTAAATCATGGTCAGCTGACGTGACTTCAAAATCTAAGCTGCTTAACATTCCCTTCAAGGGGCAGACCCTATTCGGGCCTGGTTTGAAGGAGATTATTGCTGATATCACTGGAGGAAAAGGTCATGCCCTTCCTCAGGACAGGTCCAAATCAAGGGCCAAACAGTCTAATTTTCGTGCCTTTCGAAACTTCAAGGCAAGTGCGGCATCAACTTCCTCTAATGCAAACAAGAGGGAACTTTTGCTCAGTCCAAGACGGTCTGGAGACCAAACCAGACCTGGGACAAAGGTAAGCAGGCCAAAAAGCCTGCTGCTGCCTCTAAGACAGCATGAAGGAACGGCCCCCTATCCGGTAACAGATCTAGTAGGGGGCAGACTTTCGCTCTTCGCCCAGGCGTGGGCAAGAGATGTCCAGGATCCCTGGGTGTTGGAAATTATATCCCAGGGATATCTTCTGGACTTCAAAGCTTCCCCCCCAAAAGGGAGATTTCACCTTTCACAATTATCTGCAAACCTGATAAAGAGAGAGGCATTCTTACACTGTGTACGAGACCTCCTAGTTATGGGAGTGATCCATCCAGTTCCAAAGGAGGAACAGGGACAGAGTTTTTACTCAAATCTGTTTGTGGTTCCCAAAAAAGAGGGAACCTTCAGACCAATTTTGGATCTAAAGATCTTAAACAAATTCCTCAGAGTTCCATCATTCAAGATGGAAACTATTCGTACCATCCTACCTATGATCCAGGAGGGTCAATATATGACTACAGTGGATTTAAAGGATGCTTATCTTCACATTCCGATAACAAAGATCATCATCGGTTTCTCAGGTTTGCCTTTCTAGACAGGCATTACCAGTTTGTAGCTCTTCCCTTTGGATTAGCTACAGCCCCAAGAATCTTTACAAAGGTTCTAGGGTCGCTTCTGGCGGTCCTAAGGCCGCGGGGCATAGCAGTGGCCCTTATTTAGAAGACATCCTGATACAGGCGTCAAGCTTCCAAATTGCCAAGTCTCATACGGACGTAGTACTGGCATTTCTGAGATCGCATGGGTGGAAAGTGAACGAGGAAAAGAGTTCTCTATCCCCACTCACAAGAGTTTCCTTCCTAGGGACTCTGATAGATTCTGTAGAAATGAAAATTTACCTGACGGAGTCCAGGTTATCAAAGCTTCTAAATTCCTGCCGTGTTCTTCATTCCATTCCGCTCCCTTCCGTGGCTCAGTGCATGGAAGTAATCGGCTTAATGGTAGCGGCAATGGACATAGTGCCGTTTGCACGCCTACATCTCAGACCGCTGCAACTATGCATGCTCAGTCAGTGGAACGGCTATTATACAGATTTGTCCCCTCTACTAAATCTGGATCAAGAGACCAGGGATTCTCTTCTCTGGTGGCTATCTCGGGTCCATCTGTCCAAAGGTATGACCTTTCGCAGGCCAGATTGGACAATTGTAACAGATGCCAGCCTTCTAGGTTGGGGTGCAGTCTGGAACTCCCTGAAGGCTCAGGGATCGTGGACTCAGGAGGAGACACTCCTTCCAATAAATATTCTGGAAGAGCGATATTCAATGCTCTTCAGGCTTGGCCTCAGTTAGCAACTCTGAGGTACATCAGATTTCAGTCGGACAACATTACGACTGTGGCTTACATCAACCATCAAGGGGGAACAAGAAGTTCCCTAGCGATGTTAGAAGTCTCAAAGATAATTCGCTGGGCAGAGACTCACTCTTGCCACCTATCAGCTATCCATATCCCAGGTGTAGAGAACTGGGAGGCGGATTTTTTAAGTCATCAGACTTTTCATCCGGGAGAGTGGGAACTCCATCCGGAGGTGTTTGCACAATTGATTCATTGTTGGGGCAAACCAGAACTGGATCTCATGGCGTCTCGCTAGAACGCCAAGCTTCCTTGTTACGGATCCAGGTCCAGGGATCCCAAGGGGACGCTAATAGATGCTCTAGCAGTGCCTTGGTCTTTCAACCTGGCTTATGTGTTTCCACCGTTTCCTCTGCTCCCTCGACTGATTGCCAAGGTCAAGCAGGAGAGAGCATCAGTGATTTTGATAGCGCCTGCGTGGTCACGCAGGACCTGGTATGCAGATCTGGTGGACATGTCATCCTTTCCACCATGGACTCTGCCTCTGAGACAGGACCTTCTACTTTAGGGTCCTTTCAACCATCCAAATCTAATTTCTCTGAGACTGACTGCCTGGAGATTGAACGCTTGATTTTATCAAAGCGTGGCTTCTCCGAGTCAGTCATTGATACCTTAATACAGGCACGAAAGCCTGTCACCAGGAAAATTTATCATAAAATATGGCGTACATATCTTTATTGGTGTGAATCCAAGGGTTAGGATTCCCAGGATATTATCGTTTCTCCAAGATGGTTTGGAAAAAGGATTGTCAGCTAGTTCCTTAAAAGGACAGATTTCTGCTCTGTCTATTCTTTTGCACAAGCGTCTGGCAGATGTTCCAGACGTTCAGGCATTTTGTCAGGCTTTGGTTAGAATCAAGCCTGTGTTTAAACCTGTTGCTCCCCCATGGAGCGTAAATTTGGTTCTTAAGGTTCTTCAAGGAGTTCCGTTTGAACCTCCTCTATCCATAGATATCAAACTTTTATCTTGGAAAGTTCTGTTTTTGGTAGCTATTTCCTCGGCTCGTAGAGTCTCCGAGTTATCTGCTTTACAATGTGATTCTCCTTATCTGATCTTCCATACGTATAAGGTAGTTCTGCGTACCAAACCTGGGTTTTTACCTAAGGTGGTAGCTAACAAGAATATCAATCAAGAGATTGTTGTTCCATCCTTGTGTCCTAATCCTTCTTCAAAGAAGGAACATCTATTACACAATCTGGACGTGGTTCATGCTTTAAAGTTTTACTTACAAGCTACTAAAGATTTTTGTCAAACATCTGCTTTGTTTGTTGTCTACTCTGGACAGAGGAGAGGTCAAAAGGCTTTGGCAACCTCTCTTTCTTTTTGGCTAAGAAGCATAATCCGCTTAGCCTATGAGACTGCTGGCCAGCAGCCTCCTGAAAGGATTACAGCTCATTCCACTAGAGCTGTGGCTTCCACTTGGGCCTTTAAAAATGAGGCTTCTGTTGAACAGATTTGCAAGGCGGTGACTTGGTCTTCGCTTCATACTTTTTCAAAATTCTACAAATTTGATACTTTTGCTTCTTCGGAGGCTATTTTTGGGAGAAAGGTTTTACAGGCAGTGGTACCTTCCGTTTAAGTACCTGCCTTGTCCCTCCCTTCATCCGTGTACTTTAGCTTTGGTATTGGTATCCCACAAGTAATGGATGATCCGTGGACTGGATACACCTTACAAGAGAAAACACAATTTATGCTTACCTGATAAATTTATTTCTCTTGTGGTGTATCCAGTCCACGGCCCGCCCTGTCATTTTAAGGCAGGTAATTTTTTCATTTAAACTACAGTCACCACTGCACCCTATGGTTTCTCCTTTCTCTGCGTGTTTTCGGTCGAATGACTGGATATGGCAGTTAGGGGAGGAGCTATATAACAGCTCTGCTGTGGGTGTCCTCTTGCAACTTCCTGTTGGGAATGAGAATATCCCACAAGTAATGGATGATCCGTGGACTGGATACACCACAAGAGAAATAAATTTATCAGGTAAGCATAAATTGTGTTTTTGTAAAAAAATAAAGTTTAAATAAATAAAGTCTGTAACCTAGGTTTTCAAAATGATGCAAATTTCTCAAATCAGCTTTTTCATTTGCAGCATCTTGCAAACCTAAGCTACAAATTTAGCATTTTGGCCTAGCTAGTTAGTGTAGGTCAAACACCATATTTTTTTTTTTACGCAAAAGCAAGAGGTTATTCATGTACCTTAAAGTTTAGTTTGTGTGACCCGTGGTAGTACTCTGTAAATATTAAACAAGGCAGTGTTACATGATTAACGGTAAATCTCTAATATTGATATCTCCTGATACTATTCTCTGCAGGAAGCACTTCAGAGGGAGAAGAAACTGAAAAAGAAGCTGTGTGCCTTGCAGGAGCTTGTTAATGCACTAATGCAAATGTCAGAGAAAACCTGGCGGGTGAGGTTTATACTATTTTTGCTGATAGAAAAATGTAGCATTAATATGTAAAGTTATGATATTATTCTGGTCAAGTAGACTACAAAAGTGCTTGCTTCAAAAGAGGAGCCTCCACAGTGAAAATAAAAAACAATATCGTTATTAATGCATATAGTTTAAAGTCCACATAATTACTCTCTTATAATTACTATTCTTAAAAGCTCTACCTAAAGATGTAGTTTGTGTTCTCACAAGGAGCCCAATGATCTAAAGTTCTCTGCTCTGGTGAGATTATCTAAGAACCGTACTGTGAGATTCTTACAAAAAAAATAAAAAAATTAGGAAAGCAAATTTTTGCTCCATAGCTTTTCATCTCACTATGCCTGGTTTAGAATGTGAAGGAGAGAAACCTACAAGATAATGCTTAAAAAAAAAAAAAGCCCCAAAGAATTTATATATCAAACAGCGAACTTAAAAAAATACACCTGAAAGAAATCAAAGCTATTTTGTAAATGACTTTATAGTATCCTCTGCCAATGCCTGTTTAAAGGAACAATAAGCACCTTGTAATTACAAGACATTTCTGTTGTCTTGGTATATATTAGCCATGTCATAAAGTGGAACAAATAAAGGGGACTTTCAGTCATGAAGTATAAAATACTTTGTGCTGAAAGTTCCTTTATTTGTCTGAACAGTTCGCCGCACTGACGGCCTCAGGCAGCCCATTGCAGAACACTATTTTCCTCTGAGGTGACTTTTCCACCTCTTAGCAAATAACGTGCTAGCTATCCAGCATGGTTCCAGCTGGCCCACATGGCTATTGGTTCTTATCATGTTAAAGCCAATAAACAACAGAAATATAGCAGACTTAGGGGTATATTTATCATAGTGCGAGCAGACATGATACGATGTAGCGCCAGTTTTTACAGCAGTTCGCGCATGCACTCTAAAGGCAAGTCACCTGTAGAAATTTTGGACCCTCTGAAGCAGCTTATTAAGCTGAACGTGAGGAGTCGGTCCGTGTTCGCATGCGCGGTATTCTGCGTGCCTGTGCAATGAAGTATACTAGCCATATAATTCCTCGATCCATTGCGTATGCATCAACAGCTGATTTTAGGAGGTTGGGCCTCTTGTGCATGAGCAGTGAGCGCCACACACACCTCCAACATTCTTATTAGTCGAGACTAATTTTCGAACACCGGAAATAGTGCTGCCATCTAGTGCTCTTGCTTACGTATAGCATTGTTGAAAACTGCGGCCATATAGTGTTGCAGACACGTGCACACTCCTGAACTTACCTTACTGCTTTTCATCAAAAACAAAAAAACGAAGAAAAAAAATGTGTTAATAGAAGATAATTGGAAAATTGTCTAAAATTGTATGTTCTATCTGAATCATGAAAGAGAAAGGTTTGGTTTTATGTCCCTTTAAAGTTTATGAACAGATGTTTGTAGCTTACTGAGAGGGTGTCCCCAGAGGGAGCAGGAAGAGGAAGGTGGGTGATGTCTTGCAGCAGTCAAATATTTGTTTGCGGTTGTTCCAGACTTTTTTGAGGTAACGGTTAAAAAAGCTTTAAACAGATAGAAATGAGCATGGGTGCATTTCTGTTTTAAATAGAAACATTTTTGCACAATACTTCCATTAGCAAAAATGTTTGTAGTAAAACGTTATTACTGTTTTCTGGCAGCGTGTGCATAAATCCTTGTGCCCAAGTAATCAAACACCATGGGGCCGAATGATCATTGTACGAGCGGACATGATCTGCTGGTGCAATGCCGCCCCCTGCAAGTTTGCAGCCAATCGGCCGGGTGTCAATCAACCCGATCGTATTCGATCGGGTTGATTTCTGGCGATGTCTGTCCGCCGCCTCAGAGCAGGCGGACAGGTTATGGAGCAGCGGTCTTTAGACCGCTGCTGCATAACTTGTGTTTCCGGCGAGCCTGAAGGCTCGCCAGAAACAGGGCATCAAGCTCCATACTTAAACAGAGTGAATTGCACATAACAAAATGGTGCCAGTCACTTTTCTCACAATCTCACAAAGATTGCAGCACTGTTTCAAAATCCTTGGAGGTTGAACTTCAGCTCCACAAAGCGCTGTATTAGCGAAGCGCTGTAAAGTGAAGCACTGTAAAGTGAGGTATACCTATAAATATATATATATATATATATATATATATTTAGGTTTTCAAGTCTTTCTTGGTATGTAGTCTAAAAAAATAAAACCTACAAATTTAGTAGCCCTGCTTTGAACAGATTCCAGTTTATTTATATGCCTCTGAAGATATGGTGTCTATAATTGTACACAACACTCAAGATAAGGCCTAACTAGTCTATAAAGTGGTATAATGGTAGTGAGAGTCCACAAAATCCTATTCTTACAAATGGGAATTACTTCACCTGGCCACCAGGAGGAGTCAAAGAAACCCCAACCAGAGCATTCAACTATCCCTCCTACTTCCCCTTCCTTCGCAGTAGTTATTTGCCTTGTCTAAGAGGTAGGCAGATATGTGGTGCTCTGCAATATTTGTTTTGAAAACCCTCAGTTAATAGTTCCCAGAAGAGAGGGTTAAATGAGTTACAGCTGACTGTCTTTTTTCTAGCTCTAGTAGAGTTATGCATATCAGCAGCTTAGGGTGTTGCAGGGAAGTTCTCTAGCTTCGCTCTGTATATCAGTGTTCCTGTTCTCGCATTTGGTTCTGACCCTTTAGTTACAGGGGACTTATACTGTGTTTTTCTCTTGTAAGGTGTATCCAGTCCACGGATCATCCATTACTTGTGGGATATTCTCATTCCCAACAGGAAGTTGCAAGAGGACACCCACAGCAGAGCTGTAATATAGCTCCTCCCCTAACTGTCATAGCCAGTCATTCTCTTGCAACTCTCAACAAGCTAGGACGTTGTAGGAGAGAGTGGTTAAATATAGCTAGTTTATTTTCTTCAATCAAAAGTTTGTTATTTTTAAATAGTACCGGAGTTGTGCTATTTTATCTCAGGCAGTAAATAGAAGAAGAATCTGCCTGAGGTTTCTATGATCTTAGCAGGTTGTAACTAAGATCCATTGCTATTCTCACATATGTCTGAGGGGATTACACAGATGAGGTAACTTCAGCGAGAGAATGGCGTGCAGTTTATTCTGCTATCAGGTATGTGCAGTTATAATTTTTTCTAGAGATGAAAAACACTAGAAAATGCTGCTGATACCGGATTAATGTAAGTTAAGCCTGAATACAGTGATTTAATAACGACTGGTATCATGCTTACTCCCAGGGGTAATACCCTTATGATATTTACAATATAAAACGTTTGCTGGCATGTTTAATCGTTTTTATATATGCTTTGGTGATAAAACTTTATTGGGGCCTAGTTTTTTCCACATGGCTGGCTTAAATTTTGACTAGAAACAATTTCCACTGTTGTAGTATAAAAGTTACAGTTGGTGCAGTTAAAATTACAAACTGTGACATCCAGCTTCCCTCAAAGGCCCTCTGAATGCAATAGAACATCTCTAAAGGGCCCAAAGGCTTTCCAAAGTCATTTATTGGGGAAGGTAGGGCCACAGCTTGCTGTGGCAGTTGGTTGTGACTGTTAAAAAACGTCTATTTCGTTTTTTTGATCCATTTTTTGAACTAAGGGGTTAATCATCCATTTGCAAGTGGGTGCAATGCTCTGTTAGCCTATTATACACACTGTAAAAATTTCGTTTGATTTACTGCATTTTTTCACTGTTTTTCAAATTCTGACAAAATTTGTTTCTCTTAAAGGCACAGTACCGTTTTTTATATTTGCTTGTTAACTTGATTTAAAGTGTTTTCCAAGCTTGCTAGTCTCATTGCTATTCTGTATAAACATGTCTGACATAGAAGAAACTCCTTGTTTATTATGTTTAAAAGCCATGGTGGAACCCCCTCTTAGAATGTGTACCAAATGTACTGATTTCATTTTATGCAATAAAGATCATTTTCTGTCTTTAAAAAATGTATCTCCAGAGGAATCGGACGAGGGGGAAGTTATGCCGACTAACTTTCCCCACGTGTCAGACCCTTTGACTCCCGCTTAAGGGACTCACGCTCAAATGGCGCCAAGTACATCTAGGGCGCCCATAGCGTTTACTTTACAAGACATGGCGGCAGTCATGGATAATACACTGTCAGCGGTATTAGCCAGACTACCTGAACTTAGAGGTAAGTGAGATAGCTCTGGGGTGAGACAAAATGCAGAGCATACTGACACTTTAAGAACCATGTCTGATACTGCCTCACAATATGCAGAAGCTGAGGAAAGAGAGCTTCAGTCAGTGGGTGATGTTAATGACTCAGGAAAGATACCTGATTCTAATATTTCTACATTTAAATTTAAGCTTGAACACCTCCGTGTGTTGCTTAGGGAGGTTTTAGCTGCTCTGAATGACTGTGATACCATTGCAGTGCCAGAGAAATTGTGTAGACTGGATAAATACTTTGCAGTGCCGGTGTGTACTGATGTTTTTCCAAATACCTAAAAGGTTTACAGAAATTATTAATAAGGAATGGGATAGACCAGGTGTGCCGTTCTCTTCCCCTCCTATTTTTAGAAAAATGTTTCCAATAGACGCCACCACATGGGACTTATGGCAGACAGTCCCTAAGGTGGAGGGAGCAGTTTCTACTCTAGTAAAGCGTTCTACTATCCCTGTCGAGGACAGTTTTTTAGATACAATGGATAAAAAATTAGAGGTTACCTTAAGAAAATATTTATTCAACAAGGTTTTATCCTACAGCCCCTTGCATGCATTGCCCCTGTCACTGCTGCTGCGGCGTACTGGTTTGAGTCTCTGGAAGAGGCTTTACAGGTAGCGACTCCATTGGATGACATACTTGGCAAACTTAGAGCACTTAAGCTAGCCAATTCTTTTATTCTGATGCCATTGTTCATTTGACTAAACTAACGGCTAAGAATTCTGGTTTTGCTATACAGGCGCGCAGAGCGCTATGGCTTAGATCATGGTCAGCTGACGTGACTTCAAAATCTAAGCTACTTAACATTCCCTTCAAGGGGCAGACCCTATTCGGGCCTGGTTGAAGGAGATTATTGCTGATATCACTGGAGGAAAAGGTCATGCCCTTCCTCATAACAGGTCCAAATCTAGGGCCAAACAGTCTAATTTTCGTGCCTTTCAAAACTTCAAGGCAGGTGCGGCATCAACTTCCTCTAATAATAAACAAGAGGGAACTTTTACTCAATCCAAGACGGTCTGGAGACCAAACCTGACATGGAAAAAAGGTAAGCAAGTAAAAAAGCCTGCTGCTGCCTCTAAGACAGCATGAAGGAACGGCCCCCTATCCGGGAACGGATCTAGTAGGGGGCAGACTTTCACTCTTTGCCCAGGCGTGGGCAAGAGATGTTCAGGATCCCTGGGCGTTGGAAATTATATCCCAGGGATATCTTCTGGACTTCAAAGCTTCCCCCCCAAAAGGGATATTTCACCTTTCACAATTATCTGCACACCAGATAAAGAGAGAGGCATTCTTACACTGTGTACGAGTCCTCCTAGTTATGGGAGTGATCCATCCAGTTCCAAAGGAGGAACAGGGACAGGGTTTTTACTCAAATCTGTTTGTGGTTCCCAAAAAAGAGGGAACCTTCAGACCAATTTTGGATCTAAAGATCTTAAACAAATTCCTCAAAGTTTCGTCGTTCAAGATGGAAACTATTCGTACCATCCTACCACTGATCCAGGAGGGTCAATATATGACTATAGTGGATCTAAAGGATGCTTATCTTCACATTCCGATACACAAAGATCATCATCGGTTTCTCAGGTTTGCCTTTTAAGACAAGCATTACCAGTTGTAGCTCTTCCCTTGGGATTAGCTACAGCCCCAAGAATCTTTACAAAGGTTCTAGGGTCACTTATGGCGGTCCTAAGGCTGCGGGTCATAGCAGTAGCCCCTTATTTAGACGACATCCTGATACAGGCGTCAAACTTCCAAATTGCCAAGTCTCATACGGACGTAGTACTGGCATTTCTGTGGTCGCATGGGTGGAAAGTGAACGAGGAAAAGAGTTCTCTATCCCCACTCACAAGAGTTTCCTCTCTAGGGACTCTGATAGATTCTGTAGAAATGAAAATTCACTTGACGGAGTCCAGGTTATCAAAGCTTCTAAATTCCTGCCGGGTTCTTCATTCCATTCCGCGCCCTTCGGTGGTTCAGTGTATGGAAGTAATCGGCTTAATGGTAGCGGCAATGGACATAGTGCCGTTTGCACGCTTACATCTAAGACCGCTGCAACTATGCATGCTCAGTCAGTGGAGCGGGGATTACACAGATTTGTCCCCTCAACTGAATCTGGACCAAGAGACCAGGGATTCTCTTCTCTGGTGGCTATCTCGGGTCCATCTGTCCAAAGGTATGACCTTTTGCAGGCCAGATTGGACAATTGTTACGACAGATGCCAGCCTTCTAGGTTGGGGTGCAGTCTGGAACTCCCTGAAGGCTCAGGGATCGTGGACTCAGGAGGAGTCTCTCCTTCCATTAAATATTCTGGAACTAAGAGCGATATTCAAGGCTCTTCAGGCTTGGCCTCAGTTAGCAACTCTGAGGTACATCAGATTTCAGTCGGACAACATCACGACTGTAGCTTACATCAACCATCAAGGGGGAACGAGAAGTTCCCTAGAGATGTTAGAAGTTTCAAAAATAATTCGCTGGGCAGAGATTCACTCTTGTCACCTATCAGCTATCCATATCCCAGGTGTAGAGCACTGGGAGGCGGATTTTCTAAGTCGTCAGACTTTTCATCCGGGAGAGTGGGAACTCCATCCGGAGGCATTTGCACAACTGATTCATCGTTGGGGCAAACCAGAACTGGATCTCATGGCGTCTCGCCAGAACGCCAAGCTTCCGTGTTACGGATCCAGGTCCAGGGATCCCAAGGCGACACTGATAGATGCTCTAGCAGCGCCCTGGTCTTTCAACCTGGCTTATGTGTTTCACCGTTTCCTCTGCTCCCTCGACTGATTGCCAAGATCAAGCAGGAGAGAGCATCGGTGATTCTGATAGCACCTGCGTGGCCACGCAGGACCTGGTATGCAGATCTAGTGGACATGTCATCCTTTCCACCATGGTCTCTGCCTCTGAAACAGGACCTTCTACTTCAGGGTCCTTTCAACCATCCAAATCTAATTTCTCTGAGGCTGATTGCCTGGAGATTGAACGCTTGATTTTATCAAAGCGTGGCTTCTCCGAGTCAGTTATTGATACCTTAAGACAGGCACGAAAGCCTGTCACCAGGAAAATTTACCATAAGGTATGGCGTAGATATCTTTATTGGTGTGAATCCAAGGGTTACTCATGGAGTAAGGTCAGGATTGCTAGGATATTATCTTTTCTCCATAAGGTTTGGAAAAAGGATTGTCAGCTAGTTAAGCGTCTGGCAGATGTTCCAGACGTTCAGGCATTTTGTCAGGCTTTAGTTAGAATCAAGCCTGTGTTTAAACCTGTTGCTCCACCATGGAGCTTAAACTTGGTTCTTACGGTTCTTCAAGGAGTTCCGTTTGAACCTCTTCATTCCATTGATATCAAGCTTTTATCTTGGAAAGTTCTTTTTTTTTGTAGCTATTTCCTCGGCTCGTAGAGTCTCTGAGCTATCTGCCTTACAATGTGATTCTCCTTATCTGATTTTTCATACGGATAAGGTAGTCCTGCGTACCAAACCTGGGTTCTTACCTAAGGTGGTATCTAACAAGAATATCAATCAAGAGATTGTTGTTCCATCCTTGTGTTACACAATTTGGACGTGGTCCGTGCTTTAAAGTTTTACTTACAAGCTACTAAAGATTTTCGTCAAACATCTGCTTTGTTTGTTGTCTACTCTGGACAGAGGAGAGGTCAAAAGGCTTCGGCAACCTCTTTTTCTTTTTGACTAAGAAGCTTAATCCGCTTAGCCTATGAGACTGCTGGACCACAACCTCCTGAAAGGATTACAGCTCATTCCACTAGAGCTGTGGCTTCCACTTGGGCCTTTAAAAATGAGGCTTCTTTTGATCAGATTTGCAAGGCGACGACTTGGTCTTCGCTTCATATTTTTTCAAAATTTTACAAATTTGATACTTTTGCTTCTTTGGAGTCTATATTTGGGAGAAAGGTTTTACGGGCAGTGGTTCCATCCATTTAAGTTCCTGCCTTGTCCCTCCCTTCATCCGTGTACTTTAGCTTTGGTATTGGTATCCCACAAGTAATGGATGATCCGTGGACTGGATACACCTTACAAGAGAAAACACAATTTATGCTTACCTGATAAATTTATTTCTCTTGTGGTGTATCCAGTCCACGGCCCGCCCTGTCATTTTAAGGCAGGTAATTTTTAAATTTAAACTACAGTAACCACTGCACCCTATGGTTCCTCCTTTCTCGGCTTGTTTTCGGTCGAATGACTGGCTATGACAGTTAGGGGAGGAGCTATATTACAGCTCTGCTGTGGGTGTCCTCTTGCAACTTCCTGTTGGGAATGAGAATATCCCACAAGTAATGGATGATCTGTAGACTGGATACACCACAAGAGAAATAAATTTATCAGGTAAGCATAAATTGTGTTTTTCCATTACAGGTCTTCGTATGGGGCTGATTATGGAGCAGAGGTAAGTTATGGGGAAAAAGCGTGTGTATAGGAGTTACATCCTCCTATCCTTGTCTTTTATGATCAATGCCTTTATTTAGGAGCCGGTGCGTGCACATAAGCATTTTTTACTGAGTTCGGTTTTGCTGTCTGTCAGTGACAACATTGGACTGCTGGCTCGGTCTGTTCAGGCCTCCATTAGTGTCAGGCACAGCGTGGTCAGTACTCATTGCGAGCGAGTGCTCTAGTGGGCAGCTGCATTAAAAGGGGGTAAAAACTTAAGACCGATAGATTATTGTGACAGGTCTTTTTATATTTGAGAAACTGCTTCCTCTGTTAAGGTGCTGTTTACTAACTGTCATGCAATGTGGGTAAACAATTTTCCCGCCGCAGGACAGTTTAGGCGCGTTTCTCCCGCCTTTTCCTCTATTAGTTCCAAGCTCAGTGGGGACCACAACATAGCACAAGAGAGTGTTCCAGCGTGCAGTCACATCATGAGGGGATAAGATGAACCGGAGCATTTCAGTGTTTAATAGGAGTAAATTCACCAACTGTTATACCCTTGTCCTCAGAGTCACACCCTACGTTGATTTGATCTAAGTTTTTTTTTTATACTACTCTCCGTGCCTACATTTTTTTTTATTTTTTTTTTCTGGGTGTTTATTGATAGATCAGCTGCAAAAGGGGGTAACATGGAACAAACAGGAACTGCTGCAGGGGCACCTGAAGGAGATCCTTATTGATAATAATAAATGTCTTCTTTGCAAATCAAATATAGTGTGTCCGCCAGCTCAGCTATTCAGCAGCTGTCATCTGTTCTCCAGTCTCACTGCAGGTTCTAGTCCTCAAAGTACTACATTATACTCAACCGAAATTCCTCAGCCACATGCTGCCAGATTTAGTAGTCAGTCTACTGGGGTATATTCTCCGTGGCATCTTCTTCAGAGAGTGGACCTTCTATCTCAAGGTCCCTTCTTTTGCCAAAATCTAGATTCTCTGAGGCTGACAGCGTTGAGATTAAACGCCTATTTCTGTCTCGGAGAGGATTCTCTGAGACTGTGATTGATACCCTTGTTCAGGCGTTTTCTCTTGGCATAAGGTGAGAATTCCGCATATTCTTCAGTTCCTTCAAGAGGGCCTTGATAGGGGTCTCTTGTCTAGTTCCATTAAGGGACACATTTCGACTCTCAGTTTTGTTACATAAAAAGTTGTCACGTTTGCCTGATGTTCAAGCCTTTGTTCAGGCTTTAGTTAGAATCAGACCAGTATTCAAACCAATTGCCCCCCCTTGGAGTCTTAAAGTGTTACAGCATGTTGCGTTTTTTAACCTATGCATTCCCTTTATATCAAGTTACTTTCCTGGAATGTGTTATTTTTATTAGTTCTAGTTTTATTAGGTTCTAGTCCTCAAAGTACCACATTATACTTGACCGAAGTTCCTCAACCACAGGCTGCCGTATCTAGCAGTTAGCCTACTGGGGTATACCCTCCTACACAAATCTCTCAGTCCTTTTTGGTGGGTTGAAGAGATCAAACTGGGTCAAAAAAATTGGCAACATTGCCCAAGGTAACCTTTCCAGTTAGCAGTGTCGGCTGCTTTTGGTGCAATGCCATCTTCCGCCAAGCGCAAAAGAAAGATTAAGCATTGCTCTTCTGATAACAGGATGAGGAGTCCCACTGGTTCCTCCAATAATCAACACATTCTGAATTTGGATGATGATTCATCTCTGTCTAGTTTTGAGGGTGAACTATCCTCGTCAGACTCTTTAAAGGGTGTCGACAAAGAGGACGAAGATTTCACTTTTCACTTTAAAATGGAACACCTTATATATTTGCTTAAGGAAGTTCTGCAAACTTTATGAGTATTGGAGGTGAAAATGGCTGAAGAAAAAACGACACAGACGCTTGGTATTATCTTTAAACCCAAACCGCGAACTCCTGATGTTTTCCCCGTTCCCTCTCTTATAGCTGATATAATTTCCAAGGAATGAGAGAAACTCAGAATTTCCTTTTCCCCTTCTCATCCTTTAAGAAACTGTTCCCGTTCCTAGCTCTTACCTAGAACTGTGGAACACTGTTCCCAGGATCGATGGAGTCATATCTACTCTTGCTAGGAGAACCACCATTCTGCTGGAGGATGGTACTTCCTTAAAGGACCCAATGGACAGGAAACCGGAAAGTTATCTCAGAAATACTTTCCTACTAGGGGATCTTTTCTTTCAAACCGCAGTAAGTATTGCTTCTGTAGCCAGTGCTGCAGCCTTCTGGTGCGATTCGCTAGCTGAATTCGTTTCTATTGAGTCTTCCTTGGAGGAGATTCAGGATTGCATCCAGGCGCTCAAGACAGCTAATTCCTTTATTTGTGATGCTATAATTCCAATTGTCTGCATCAATGCCAAAAAACACGGGTTTGGGGGTTCTAGCCAGAAGGACTCTTCGGCTGAAATCTTTGTCAGCCGATAAGGCCTCTAAATCTAGATTACTTTCTTTAGCTTTTAAAGGAAAGACCTTATTTGGACCAGGATTGGATTCTATTATTTCTACTGTCACTGGAGGAAACAGAGCTTTCCTTCCTCAGGATATCATTCATAAGGTGTGGAAAGTTTACCTGTCTTGGTGTTCTGAACGTGGTTTCTCTTGGCACAAGGTGATAATTCTTCATATTCTTCAGTTCCTTCAAGAGGGCCTTGATAAAGGTCTCTTGTCTAGGTCCATTAAGGGACACATTTTGACTCTCGTTTGCGTGATGTTCAAGCCTTTGTTCAGGCTTTATTTAGAATCATACCAGTATTCAAACCAATTGCTCCCCCTTGGAGTCTTAAAGTGTTACAGCATGTTCCGTTTGAACCTATGCATTCCCTGAATATCAAGTTACTTTCCTGGAATGTGTTATTTTTATTAGCTCTCTCTTCTTCCCGTAGAGTTTGAGTTTTCAGCTCTCCAGTGTTATCCTCCTTATTTGGGGTTTCAAGGCGGTATTGAGAACTAAGCCAGGTTTCCTGCATAAGGTAGTTTCGACTGACAACATAAATCAGGAGATTGTGGTACCATCTTTATGTCCTAATGCCTGTTATTCTAAGAAGAGGTTGTTGCATAACTTAGATGTGGTCAGGGCATTAAAGTTCTATCTACATGCTACTAAGGATTTTCATCTGTTGCAAAGGGTCAAAAGGCTACTGCTACTTCCTTGTATTCTTGGTTGAGGAATCTTATCTGGATGGCTTACATGGAGGCAGGTCATCAGCCTCCGGCACGTATCACTGCTCATTCAACTTGTTTTTTTTTTTTTTTTTTAATTGTTTATTTATATATTCAGCACTGAAAAAAAGCAACAAATGGTTTGTACAACTAGATATGCAAAACATAATAACAAAAATTGCTACCAAAGACAGTACTGCATTTTCTTCTATGTCTAATAGCATAGTTACTCCAAAAAGTACCTATTCTCCTTACTCCTCTTCTAACTTACTGTATCTAGTTTCCCCTTAGAAGGCAGTTAAACAGGTAACAATATACTTTGCATAACATATTGGTTAGATCAAGTCTTTCCAAGAGTCTCTAATGCTTTGTAGTCCTTCACAATAAGCAAGTCATTGCAGTTCCATTGTGGGTGAGTTTCTTGTTCATTGTTAACTTTCTTAGATCAACACATTAAGCTCCCCCCTCCCCAACTAGCTCCGCTGCCAACTCTCTTGCACCCCAACCCCTTCCAGGGCGCTCCCCCAGGTTCCTGTTTCGTCTCTCATCTTAATCTCTACATTGGTTTGTTCCTTTGTCAATAGTTTAAAAGATATTCCATTTGCCTCTTAACTGGGCTTCAAGAACAAATTCTGAGTTTTTAAGTGGGTGTAGGATTTGTCTCTGATGTGCTAAGTCTAAGCTGCGAATTAATGGTTCCCATTTATTGAGGAAATGTTTAGTTCGCTTTGTGATGTCCCCCTGTGTATCTACTTGTTCACGGATAATTTGCTGTTGTAGTTCTAGTTTAAGGTGTGTGAGTGTTGGTGATTCAGTTTCTAACCACTTCTTGAAGATGAGCTTTCTGGCAAATAGTATGACATTGTGAATAAACGCCATATGTCTGTTTGTGTTTGACTGTGTGTGGAGAAATACTACTGCTTGAATGTTCAGGTCTATGCTCTCTCCCGTAACTTTCATTACCCACTTGTGCGCCATATTCCAGAATCTTGTGAGTTTTGGGCACTGCCATATCATATGGATTATGTTGGGGTTTGGATGTGCGCATTTTGGGCAAAGTCCCGAGGTCTCAGGGCTCCACTTATGGTACATCTTTGGTGTTATGTATGCATTATGTAGTAGCTTTGTATGTGATTCCCGTATGTCATTTGATAGTGATGCCTTCCTCACCTTTAAGACGCTTTGTTCAATTATTTGATCTGTAACTGGGTGTTCAGTCCAGGCTGTCCATCTGTGTTGGATTTGGTCCCTAGTAGCTTTATTAACCACTGTTTGGAGTGCTTTGTAGGTATGTGATATTGAGGTCAGTCCTCCTTTTGTCAGGGTCAATAGCTTGTATATTTCGCAGTTGGTGTCCGGCATGTCTCCCATCCCCAAGATGCTTTGTATATAATGTCTCGTCTGTAGAAATGCGAAGTGGTGTTTGTGAGGTAAATTGAATTCTAATTGTAATTCGGCAAACGATTTGATTGATTTCTGGTCTGGCGTCAGGACCTGTCTAATAGTAGAGAGTCCCCGTGTTTCCCATTGTCTAAAAGGTGCTGTGGTGAAACCTGCCTGAAAGTTTGGGTTACCCCGTAGGGGTAAGTATATGGTATTCTTGCATGTGATTCTAAGGGTCCTGCAGATTTTCCACCATGCTCTTACAGGATGTAGGAGAATAGTATTGTGTCCCACTATTCCTTCTAGTTGTGTGCGAGTCATATGTGGAAGCATTTTTAATGACCACGGAGCAATGCTCTCCGTCTCTAGTTCACTGTTGGTGAAGACATTTCTGTCCAAAAACCAATCCATCACATACTTAGCCAAGGCTGCCCAGTTGTAATACTCTATGTTTGGGAGTGCTAATCCCCCCATCTCTGGTGTGCATGTCATTTTTTTATGTCCTATTCTATGTCGTTTCCCTTTCCATAAAAAGTGTAGTATGTCCCTGTTTAATGTCTGGAGGTCTTGTTTATGGATGAGTTCGGGTAGCATTTGTAGTGTGTACAACAGTTTTGGGAATAGAATCATCTTGATTAGTCCTACTCTTCCCGACAATGTCAATGGTAGTGGTGTCCAGTTTAGGAGTAAGTGTCTTAGTTCTTTAAATAGTGGTCGGAAATTAAGTCTGTACCACTGTTTAGGATCTTTAGAGAGATTAATACCTAGATATTTAAACGAGTTGGTAATAATCTTAAAGTTATCTTGCAATGGGTCTGTTGGCGATTCGTTTCGTAGCCACAACAGCTCTGATTTGTCTTTATTAATACAGTATCCCGAAATTTGACCGAACTCGGCTATGATGCGCATTAATCTAGGGATGTTCTGCCTAGGCTCTCTTGTGTATAAGATCATGTCATCTGCGAAGAGGGATAAATGGAGGGTTTCCTTGCCTATAGTTAGTCCTTCCGTGTTTTTTCTTATTTTGGTTGCTAATGGCTCCAGCGCCAAGTCAAAGAGGAGTGGTGAGAGTGGACACCCCTGCCTCGTGCCTCTCATTAGCGGGAAAGATTTGGATGGTTCGCCGTTAACTAGAATTGCTGCACGGGGTTCATTATATACTGCGTGAGTGGCTGTCATAAAGTCGCCCTGAATTCCAAATTTCCTAAGAGTTGTGAAAAGGTGGTCCCATAGTATCTTGTCGAACGCTTTCTCAGCGTCTACCAGTAGTATACAAGCGTCTCCTTCCCTCTCGTCTCCCTTTTGTTTGCCCTCCCCCCAGTAGTGTGATAGGACTAGTTGTAATTTTCTCATGTTTTTAATTGAGGATCTACCCCTAACAAATCCCGTCTGGTCTTCGTGAAGCAGGTCCGGTAATATCTCTGTCAGTCTGTTAGCTAAAATTTTGGTAAACAGTTTGTAGTCTGAATTGAGTAGTGAAATTGGCCTATATGAGGATGTTAGTATTGGGTCTCTGTCTGGTTTGGGGATGACTGTTACGTTCGCTTCTGTAAATCTGTTAGTCAAGTCGGCCCTCCCTTTCATTATAGCATTAAACAGTGAAGTAAGTGTCTCCGCCACCTCTTCCCTGATCATTTTATAAAACTCCCCTGGTAGGCCATCCGGCCCGGGTGTTTTCTCTAGTGGCAACGCGTTGATAGCCCCAATAGTCTCCTGGAGAGACACTGGTTTATTTAAGGACTGTAACTGTGTGTCGGTTATTTGCGGGAGGGCTAAGTCCTTCCAGAAGTTTTGTTTCAGTTGTTCATCTATCACTTGTGGACTATACAATGTGGAGTAGTAATATACAAATGCTTTATGTATATCCTCTTTTTTGTTATAATGTTGGTTTTCCTGGTTAGTTTGGTGATCTTAGCTAGTAATTTACCTGTGCGATTCCCATAACGGTAGAATTTAGCCTGCATCCTAGTTTGGGCTCTGCCTGTTGCCTGAATAAGGTAGGTGTCTCTGAGGGTCTTAATGTCTCTGTATTTTAGTCTGTTTTGGTCTGTCGGGTGTCTAAGGTATTGGTTTCTAGCGTTTAGAAGTTGGCGTAGAAGTAGGTCCCCTCTTTTCCTGCTAATTTTATTTGTTCTAATTGCATAAGTTGTGATCTCCCCTCTTAACACTGCTTTCGCCGTTTCCCAAAACAGTGAGATTTCTTTTATGTGTTGCTTGTTAAGCTCCTTGTAAGCTAACCACTCTCCCACTAAGTGTTTTCTCAAGTTAAGGTCGTGGTACAGGTATGTAGGGAATTTCCACCCACACATCTTTCTCTGAGGGGCATCAGTAGTGAGCTGTAGTGTTACTGGCGAGTGGTCTGAGATGGTTAGGGGGTCTATCTTAATGTCTCCTATCCTAGAACACAATTGACTTGAGATTAGAAAATAGTCTATGCGGGAGAGTGTGGTTTTGGATGGGTGTGCACATGTGTAGTCACGCGCCTCAGGGTTTCTCTCCCTCCATACATCAAGGAGGTCCAAACTATTTCTGAAGTTTTTAAGTATTAGTGTTTCTCTTCTGGATCCTGTCCATGGCTGTTTGGTGTTTGTGTTGCTAGCGGGATTTCGAAATCTGTCTGCAGGAGTATGTGGCGCTATGTTATAGTCTCCACCAACTATAATGGGTAAGTCTGTAAATTGTATGAGTTTGCTTTGGAGGTGGATTAGAAATTCTTTTTTCTGCGTTTGGGGGCCATATACACCACAGAGTATCAGGGTTAATGTATCAATCGTTAATTTTATAATTAGGTATCTGCCTTCTATATCAGTGAGCACTTGTGAGATGACATAGTTAAGTCCCTTTCGGAACAGCACTGCGACCCCTCTCGCTCTTTTCTTTTCATAGGGCGTGAAGAGTACTTCTCCCACCCACCCCTGTTTAAGCTTTTGGTGTTCTATCTTAGAAAGGTGTGTTTCTTCTAGTATAGCTATATCGGTTTTTTTTGTGTTTAACTGTCTCAATATCGCCTTTCTTTTAATAGGGGATGTTATCCCTCCCACGTTCCAAGTGGTGATTTTCATTTTCCTACAATAAGTATTGTATTGTTTGAGGGTGTCGCTATTTATTAAGGGTGTGAGATGTGGTGTGTGATGCGTATTTATTGCAGTGTAGGGTGATGAGCGTTACTTACGGTTTTCCTGCAATGTCCCAAATCTGTCTATTCCCCCCCTGAGGGAGCGCCCTAAGATCTGGTGTGTTCTGTCTATCGCTAAGACAAACAAAAAGCAATCTGGTTAGTGAGTATTAACTTTTAAACTGTTAAGATCTCCTTTTTAAACGTGTTTAAGAGATATGAAAACAGGCAATAATTACCAACAATATATCAGACAGTATGCAATAAACAATAAACAGTAAACCGTTTTCAGTTCCCTCTTTCCCCCCCCCCCCCCCCCCCCACTTGTAAAGGATATGAGTTGTCATGTCTTTAAATTAAATGGTCTTTAATCTATGATTTCTGAGGCCTTGATGATTGTCCCTGTTTTCAGGTGTCGTCAGGCTGAGCTTCCTGGTTCTGTTGCTGATTCCTTCTTTCTTCTCTTTGCAGGTGTATTTTGAGCTGGTTCGGGGATTCAAAGAATAGGGGTCCATTGGTTGTTTGTAGCCTCAGCCTTGCCGGGTACAGCAGGGCTGCCATTCTGCCTTGCTCTATGAGTTGTTTACAGTAAGGCGTGAACTCCTTTCTTTTAGCTGCAACTGTTGCTGAGTAGTCTTGAAATAAATAGATTTTCCTTCCTTCATATTCCAAAGGTGAAGCCTTTCTGTAGGCCTGTAGTATCGCTACTTTTGCTTTGAAGCTAAGGTATTTCACCATTACCTGGCGTGACTGTTGGGTATTTTCTCCTTGCTTTCTCGGATCTCCCACTCTGTGTGCTCTCTCCACTAAGCACGGGAGGCAGGACTGAGGCATACGCAGCAACTTTGGGAGGATGTTCTCTGCAAAGTCTATTAGCTCTGATCCCGGGATGTTCTCGGGGATTCCTACAATTCTTAAGTTGTTTCTTCTCGATCTGTTCTCCAAGTCATCAACCTTTGCCCATAACCGTTCATTCTGTTGTTGTAGTGCTTGTATATTAGTTTCTGTTTCCCTATGACGGGTTTCTCCTTCTGCCACTCTCTGTTCCACCTGTGTCAGTCTGCCATTAAATGATTTGACTTCAGTTGTGAGTGAATCCATCCCTGTTTGCAACTGTTCAATTTTGGGCAGGAATAGTGCAGATATCTGTGTGACAATTGGGTGTGTGTCTGTATTATTAGAGTTTGGTAATGGGTCCGCTTCCATTGGGATCTGCGGTGTATCTAGGTGATTCTTTTTTTTCTCTGCGTGCTTGAGTCTGCCTGCCATTGTCTCTGTTGTTTTTATATAGGAGTTATAATATTTTTGCATGCAGCTTTAGTGTTTTGTCAATCAGCTTCGCCAGTACTGTAAGTTTTGTTTGCTTGCTTTATCACAGGTTGCTATTTCCTTCTGTTTAGTTATTTTAGGCCTCAGAAGAAGTTTGAACACAGGTTCACTGTTGTGCTTGTTAAGCGCCGGGTGGGAAGGATAGGGGCAGGTCCGGGCCTTTTAGCCGCTCATGATGCGGTAGCCTGTATTATCTGTTAATAAAGGTATTGTCCAGTGGGCCAAAGTTCATGTTTCCCCACCTCCTGTCTCCTATGCGGCTCTATACCCTTTGTATGAGATCTGGGTTTGGGAATAGCTTCCTCCTGATTAACCCCCGGATTTGTGAGGGCTATGGTAGAGAGGGTACTTAGTGTTAAGGAGCTCTATTTGAATTGTGCGGTCTTTTGCTGATTCCCTTCTTCTGGGCGTAAGAGAGAGTGGTGGGGGTCGTGCGGGGATATTACTTGCTTCTGCGGTTAAGTTTTTGGCAAGTGCGGCAGCGGGGCAAGATGGCGGCGTTCCCGCCGTTAGTTAAGGTCCCAATTCAGTGTCCCACCCTTCTCTTGTAGGGGCCCAAGTCTTTAATCTTTGTTATGCTGCTCAAATCTTTGGCTCCTTGTGTAGCGTGGAGCACTTGTGATTCCCCTGCCTGTTTGTTTGTGTCCCTCGCGGCTGCAGCCGCTACTTACAGTCACTTCTGTGGTCTGTTACTTCTCCGGTAGTGGATTCCGGTGTTAGAATCCCTGCCAGCTTATGTCCGGACAGTGGGGGGTATCCCTGCCAAGGATGCCGGCTTTTTCTGGGGCAATGTGTTGATTTTTTCCCAGTTTAATATCTGGAAACTGCGGAGCTCTGTTCCGTGCGTCTGCTCTCTCCGCCCGCCTACCGGAAGTCTCCTCATTCAACTTGTTTAGTATCTACATTTTGGGCTTTCAAGAATGAGGCTTCGGTGAAACAGATCTGCAAAGTTGCTACCTGGTCTTCACTTCATACGTTCACTACATTTTAACAGTTCAATGATTTTGCCTCTGCAGAGGCATCTTTTGGCCGAAAGACTCTTTATGCGGTGGTACCTAGTATCTAAGTAACTGCCTTGCCTATTCATCCCATCCCTTCTTATTTGTGGACTCCACAGCTTGGGTATAGATTAATATTTGCCGGACAGATAGCTCAGCATGCTAATGCACTGTGGCTGAGCTCTGTAGCAACCCGAGGGTTGCAGGTTCAATCCCCGGCGAGGTCCACTCAGCCTTTCATCCTTCCGAGGTTGATAAAATGATCAGCGCCTTGAGACCCTTACGGGTGATTTGCCGCGCTTTACCAGTACCCAATACATACAATAGGATTTTGTGGACTCTCGCTACCATTAAAAAGAAAACAAAATGTATTATTACCTGATAATTGTTTTTCTTTCTTGGTAGTGAGAATCCACAAACCTGCCCTGTTTTCTTTTGACGGCAGTTCCAGTTTTCACCTCTTACCACTTTTATCTCACTTGCTTTTCCCTATCATCGGATATAAACTACTGGGAAGGAAGGGGAAGTAGGGAGGATAGTTGAATGCTCTGGTTGGGGTGTCTTTGCCTCCTCCTTATGGCCAGGTGAAGCAACTGATAGTGAGAGTCCACAAAATAAGAATAAGATTTTTTGTGGACTCTCACTATCAAGAAAGAAAAGACTTTATCAGGTAAGAATAAATTGTTATTTCTGCTGCAAAAACCTCTACCTACACATCCAAACATTCTACTGTCCTTACTTGCTGTAATAGTTCATTGTTTACCAAATTTCAAATCATAATAATATAATGCGAAGTCCCGTTCCTATTTTTTTTTCAAGCTTGACTAAGTTCTCATTGGGAGATTGAAATGTTGCATTAAAGTGAAGGTCACTTTTAACTAAAATGTTTGGTTAAACTAATACCCATGTATGCAGTGTTCAAGTGCCTCTTTAGGGCCAGATAACGGGTGGAGCACAAAATTTCACTTTTGTGAGCGCAATACTTGCGATCCACTCGTAATACCAGCGCAGTTATTGTGCACTGGTATCTGAAGGAGCGTTCGCATTGCATATAAGTTTTGCGCTCAATAAAGCACACTTCCATAGGTTTCAATGGGAGTCTCGTTCTCATGCCGTGAGGGCTAAGTAGCGCAGCTTATATGCTTATGCTTATATACATATATATTTAAGTGTTTATATGTGTATATACACATATTAACATACATATATATATATGTGTGTGTGTGTGTTTATATGTGTATATACACATATTAAAACATAAATAAATAAATATATATATATATATATATATATATATATATATAAGCAGCAAAAAAAGGGAGTGTTGCAGGCAGCGGTTTTAGTAATAAAAACAGTCTTTATTAGAACATACGTTAAAAGACTCCAGAGATCAGCACAGGTACATCACAACGAAAAGTCCGCTAACATGTTTCGGCTTCAGGACAATGCACCTGAGCCATTAAAAAGCACCAGGATCACCCTGATTGGGTAAAAGCAAAGTAACAAGTTGTGATGTAAATTAACTCTGAGTACCTAAACTAATTGTAGAGCCTATTATCTGAATTAGGTAGATTTACAATTGCAGATAGTAACAAGAAAAATACAATATAATAATGCAAATATGCAATAGTACAACTGTACATAAAGTGCTAACATTTAATAAAGCAATGGTTTATAGATCTACAAAGTTCCTAAACATAATTTAAGCCAGTGTGTAGGAACAAAACAATTGCAATGGTTGTTAACAATACATCTGCAGAATACAATCAGTGATTCTGTCATTTATTATAGAATAGAAGTGTGTATGGAAAAAGATGAGCACGGTATTAATAAATCACTTATTATGTAGAATGGAATATGTGATAAGAAATAACGATATGGGAAATGGATAGTTACAGAAAACTGTAAAAGGGGAAAATAAGGGAAACAAAACTAATAGACTGGGTTCAGACAGGCTGCTGCACAAGAGGGAACAAGAAACCTGAAACTGCAGAATAATCTTCTATTGCCAGTAATTAATCAGGTCATATTCTGAGTTCAAGCCAGTAGGTACACGAGTTTGTAGTTTGAATATCCAAAACATTTCCCTCTTCTGCAGCAGCTTGTCTCTATCACCTCCTCTTGGGGGGCAAGTAACTCTTTCAATGGCCTGCCACCTTAGTGAATTTACACTTTTTTGGTGATACTTCGCAAAGTGTTTAACTAGGGGTGTGGATGCTACACCAGCTTGTATCGTGGACAGATGGTTACGAATTCGCACCTTAACCTCAGTAGTCGTGAGTCCAACATACTGTAGATGGCACATAGTGCAACTCAACACATATACAACATATGTGGAGGTGCACTTGAGACAAGACTGGATGGCAAAAGTCTCCCCTGTAACCTCAGATTTAATACTATCTGAGGGTACAACAAAATCGCATACCCTGCATTTATTGAGGCATTTGAAGATGCCTCTATGTGTAAGCCAAGAGCTTTGTCTTTGGTTAGTTTTAGGGAGAACAGAGGGAGATAATAAATTGCCTAGAGTAGTTGTTTTCCTGTAGGAACAACGTAACCCTTGTGAAATACAATGCTCTAGTTTGTCGTCAGCCGCTAGGAACGAAAAATGTTTTTTTTACTATTTTACAAATTTCAGTGTATTCCTGACTAAACTCAGTAACAAAAGTAACTCCTTTATGTTTACTATTGATACTTTTATGTTTATCAATTTCACTTGTCTGGCCCATAGGCCATCCACTTGTCTCCTGGCCTTGTTGATCACTTTGGCACTGTATCCTCTGTTTTTTAGCCTGTTGGCCAAATCTTGTGACTGCTCAGCAAACTTATTAGGTAAGGAGCAGTTGCGTTTGACCCTAATGAATTGGCCTTTGGCCACAGCATGGGGTACGTGTCTGGGATGACAGCTTTTCACATGTAGGAGGGTGTTCCCAGCTATCGGCTTCCTATAGATCTCTGTCAAAACCCTTCCATCCTCCATGCCTGTGATAGTGATATCCAAAAAATTAATCACATTGTCCCGTACCTCACTGGTAAATTTTATTCCAATATTGTTGGAATTCAAATAACCAGTGAAAGACGTAAATTGTGACTCACTCCCTTTCCACACGAGCAACAGGTCGTCTATATAGCGGCCATAAAAATAAATTAAATATCTGAAAAATGTTTCCATCTCCATAGACGTGGGACAGATCCCACCAACCCATAAAAAGGTTGGCATAGGAGGGGGCAAATTTGGCCCCCATTGCTGTCCCACGCCTCTGGAGATAGAAACCATCCTCAAATGAAAAATAATTGTGTGTAAGTAAAAATTTTAACACTCTAAGTATAAAGTGTCTAAACTCAGTAGAAAAATCTAAATAAAATTCCAAAAAGAAATTGACCGCTATTAGACCCTCCTCGTGGGGAATGGAGGAGTACAATGCTACAACATCAATTGTAGCCCACTTGTGACAATTACTGTTCCATTTCAAATTGTCTAGATTACAAATTACGTCTTTGGTGTCTTGGATGTAACTGTGCAGGTTTTGTACCAGGGGTTGTAAGAGGCTATCTACCCACTGTGAAACATATTCTGTCAATTAATTAATTCCACTGACTATTGGACGACCCCTAACATCCTTAAGGGATTTATGGACCTTGGGTAGATGGTAGAAGATGGGCACTACCGGATGATCAACTACCAAATACTCAAAGGTTTTTCGGTCGTAGTGCCCATCCTCCAACCCATCGTCCAAAATGTCCAATAACTCTTTTTTAAAAGCTGCAGTGGGGTCCCTAAAAAGGGGAATATAATCCTCAATGTTGTTAAGTTGACGCAATGCCTCATTTACATAATCCAATCTGTCCAGAACCACAACAGAGCCACCCTTATCAGCTGGGCGTATGACAATATCATTGTTCTCTTGAAGCTCCTTAAGGGCGGCTCTCTCTGGTCCGGACAGATTGGGAACTTGATACCCTACAGAATTCTTGAGTTTAATCAGATCACGTTCTACACGCTTGAAGAAAGTCTCCAAAGTGGTACCCCTAGTGTGGATGGGATAAAACAGTGACTTGTTTAGAAAACCACTAGAGGCATTAATAATTTCTCTATTAGTTCCTGTCAAGGTATCTCAAGATAAACATTCCAAACTAATCACATCACAGGTTTCATTGAATGTTAATTTGCCAGTGTGCAGGGCATGTGAGGGTAAGCCCAACCCATAATCAACTAGGCTTCACTTCTGTGGTGTGTATAGGTGCTTGTTCCTTGGTTCTGTTGTTGCTATTGTTGCGTCTATTCCTAGACCTCCCCCTATGTTGCCTTCTATACATATCTTTGTCTGAACGCTTCCATGAATAAGCGGTGTTACTGCTATAATCAGTCTGGTCCCTTACAAATTTTGTGTGTTTTATTTCAAGAACTGAATCTTTCACTTTTGCTACAACTGTTTTTAAAATGCCATCAAATTTAGCAAAGCTAGCTTCTAACTGCCGTGAATTCATTTCTGTTTGTAATTCCCCTATCTCCTCCCTGGTGGTTTTGAGAAGATTGGATTTTCATTGTCAGCCTTATTTGAGGAAATGGAGAAATTACTGATCAGGGAGCACAAACTCCAATGGGGCAAATGGACTTTAGAGACATATATTAAACTTAAAATCATACCACATGGGTTGAGATTGAATACATTTCCCACGTTTGATGTCACCTACACTGTTTTCATTAGCACATGGAATGATATTTTGTCAGATTGTTCAGTACGCTTAATGTTGTTGTTGACCTCCTATAAATCCAATCTTCTCAAAACCACCAGGGAGGAGATAGGGGAATTACAAACAGAAATGAATTCACGGCAGTTAGAAGCTAGCTTTGCTAAATTTGATGGCATTTTAAAAACAGTTGTAGCAAAAGTGAAAGATTCAGTTCTTGAAATAAAACACACAAAATTTGTAAGGGACCAGACTGATTATAGCAGTAATACCGTTTATTCATGGAAGCGTTCAGACAAAGCTATGTATAGAAGGCAACATAAGGGGGAGGTCTAGGAATAGACGCAACAATAGCAACAACAGAACCAAGGAACAAGCACCTATACACACCACAGAAGTGAAGCGAGTGACATATTCAGATACTGATTTTGAGTCAGGAGAGGAAACTGGGGCATCAAGTGGTGAGGAAGCTCCTAAAAGCATACTTAAAAATGCTCACCAAGTATCCACAGTACAACATATACATGCACCTACTGACTCTGATCAACACCAGTCCCAAGCAGTTATACCTAAAACTAAAAATGCTGATTCTAAGAGTTTTGCATCTAAATATGTTGAAGAAGGTGCCTCTGCTATGCAGACAAGGGTTTCTGATGATGATCAGAGAAGGATAGAACAGGTTTTTTCTCTTCCCCCACAACGCACCGGGATAGGACAAACAGGTCAGGGACATTATCACTTGAGAGGCCAGAGAGGGAAACAGAAGTACAAATAAACAATGTTATTAATTTGTCAAAATACACACTCACAGACTCACAAGTCTCCCTTCTTAGTCGTGGTTTGAATTTTGCACCTACCAATCATTTTAACATTTTCAACACTATTCTTGATGTTAATAAACTAATACGTAACATAACTCTACAAAAACATTTTTACACTGAATCAACAGATTATTTAGATGATAGAGTTGATTATGGGTTGGGCTTACCCTCACATGCCCTGCACACTGGCAAATTAACATTCAATGAAACCTGTGATGTGATTAGTTTGTAATGTTTATCTCGAGATACCTTGACAGGAACTAATAGCGAAAGTATTAATGCCTCTAGTGGTTTTCAAAACAAGTCACTGTTTTATCCCATCCACACTAGGGGTACCACTTTGGAGACTTTCTTCAAGCGTGTAGAACATGATCTGATTAAACTCAAGAATTCTGTAGGGTATCAAGTTCCCAATCTGTCCGGACCAGAGAGAGCCGCCCTTAAGGAGCTTCAAGAGAACAGTGATATTGTCATACACCCAGCTGATAAGGGTGGCTCTGTTGTGGTTCTGGACAGATTGGATTATGTAAATGAGGCATTGCGTCAACTTAACAACATTGAGGATTATATTCCCCTTTTTAGGGACCCCACTGCAGCTTTTAAAAAAGAGTTATTGGACATTTTGGACGATGGGTTGGAGGATGGGCACTACGACCGAAAAACCTTTGAGTATTTGGTAGTTGATCATCCGGTAGTGCCCATCTTCCACCATCTACCCAAGGTCCATAAATCCCTTAAGGATGTTAGCGGTCGTCCAATAGTCAGTGGAATTAATTCATTGACAGAACATGTTTCACAGTGGGTAGATAGCCTCTTACAACCCCTGGTACAAAACCTGCACAGTTACATCCAAGACACCAAAGACATAATTTGTACTCTAGACAATTTGAGATGGAACAGTAATTGTCACAAGTGGGCTACAATTGATGTTGTAGCATTGTACTCCTCCATTCCCCACGAAGAGGGTCTAATAGCGGTCAATTTATTTTTGGAATTTTATTTAGATTTTTCTACTGGAGTTTAGACACTTTATACTTAGAGTGTTAAAATTTTTACTTACACACAATTATTTTTCATTTGAGGATGGTTTCTATCTCCAGAGGCGTGGGACAGCAATGGGGGCCAAATTTGCCCCCTCCTATGCCAACCTTTTTATGGGTTGGTGGGAGCTGTCCCACGTCTATGGAGATGGAAACCCTTTCAGAGATTTAATTTATTTTTATGGCCGCTATATAGACGACCTGTTGCTCGTGTGGAAAGGGAGTGAGTCACAATTTACGTCTTTCACTGGTTATTTGAATTCCACCAATATTGGAATAAAATTTACCAGTGAGGTACGGGACAATGTGATTAATTTTTTGGATATCACTATCACAGGCATGGAGGATGGAAGGGTTTTGACAGAGATCTATAGGAAGCTGATAGCTGGGAACACCCTCCTACATGTGAAAAGCTGTCATCCCAGACACGTACCCCAGGCTGTGGCCAAAGGCCAATTCATTAGGGTCAAACGCAACTGCTCCTTACCTAATAAGTTTGCTGAGCAGTCACAAGATTTGGCCAACAGGCTAAAAAACAGAGGATACAGTGCCAAAGTGATCAACAAGGCCAGGAGACAAGTGGATGGCCTAGATAGGTCACACATTTTGGGTCAGACACGTGAAATGGATAAACATAAAAGTATTAATAGTAAACATAAAGGAGTTACTTTTGTTACTGAGTTTAGTCAGGAATACACTGAAATTTGTAAAATAGTAAAAAAACATTTTCGTTACTAGCGGCTGACGACAAACTGGAGCATTGTATTTCACAAGGGTTACGTTGTTCCTACAGGAAAACAACTACTCTAGGCAATTTATTATCTCCCTCTGTTCTCCCTAAAACTAACCAAAGACAAAGCTCTTGGCTTACACATAGAGGCATCTTCAAATGCCTCAATAAATGCAGGGTATTCGATTTTGTTGTACCCTCAGATAGTATTAAATCTGAGGTTACAGGGGAGACTTTTGCTATCCAGTCTTGTCTCAAGTGCACCTCCACATATGTTGTATATGTGTTGTGTTGCACTATGTGCCATCTACAGTACGTTGGACTCATGACTACTGAGGTTAAGGTGCGAATTCGTAACCATCTGTTCACGATACAAGCTGGTGTAGCATCCACACCCCTAGTTCAACACTTTGCAAAGTATATCACCAAAAAAGTGTAAATTCACTAAGGTGGCAGGCCATTGAAAGAGTTACTTGCCCCCCAAGAGGAGGTGATGGAGACAAGCTGCTGCAGAAGAGGGAAATTTTTTGGGATATTCAAACTACAAACTCGTGTACCTACTGGCTTGAACTCAGAATATGACCTGATTAATTACTGGCAATAGAAGATTATTCTGCAGTTTCAGGTTTCTTGTTCCCTCTTGTGCAGCAGCCTGTCTGAACCCAGTCTATTTCTTTTGTTTCCCTTATTTTCCCCTTTTACAGTTTTCTGTAACTATCCATTTCCCATATCGTTATTTCTTATCACATATTCCATTCTACATAATAAGTGATTTATTAATACAGTGCTCATCTTTTTCCATACACACTTCTATTCTATAATAAATGACAGAATCACTGATTGTATTCTGCAGATGTATTGTTAACAACCATTGCAATTGTTTTGTTCCTACACACTGGCTTAAATTATGTTTAGGAACTTTGTAGATCTATAAACCATTGCTTTATTAAATGTTAGCACTTTATGTACAGTTGTACTATTGCATATTTGCATTATTATATTGTATTTTTCTTGTTACTATCTGCAATTGTAATCTACCTAATTCAGATAATAGGCTCTACAATTAGTGTAGGTACTCATAGAGTTAATTTACTATATGTATACAAACGGACAGTAACTGTGAACTGTATTTTTTCTTGATATATATATATATATATTCCGCTATATTTACTGGGAACACAATTTCCTTAGACTGCAATGTAAAGGCACTTTTCAGTGCCGTTTTCCCCCCGGAGAACTTAAATTAATGACTGCTTATTTATCGTGAGCCCTTAGTCAGTAAAATGTCAGGGAGTGTGACGACCGACACACCCCCTCCCGCATAGTGGGACGCCTAGCAAAGACGTTGCAGGGATTACAGCGTGAGCTCCGGGGATTTCATCTGTCCTTACATGATTATAGGAGACGTCTGATTATCGGTGCACCTTCGGTATGGTGAGTTGAGGCGATTGTGCCTTTTGGGAACACGGTATTCCCCTGGTTCTCTTCCCCTGCTTTTGTGGCTTTGGAGTGGAGGAGATTACACGCTCACTGTTAATGTATGCCTGGCTTCCACCGGATGCAGTTGCGAGTTGTTTCTGCTGTTCTCCGGAGCTCTGAAGTTAACTGCACTTTTTATTGAAGTTTATATTTGTGGCGTATATAGGGGGTGTCTACAAGCAAGCTATATAGACATATATACACTGGCTTTTTGCTTTGTATCTGTCTTCACTGCAGGAATTTTACCCGTTGATATTAAAATTTTGTTCTTTACAATATCAGTATTTTTTACTATATGTATAAAAACGGACAGTAACTGTGAACTGTATTTCTCTTGTTAAGTGTATCCAGTCCACGGATCATCCATTACTTATGGAATATATTCTCCTTCCCAACAGGAAGCTGCAAGAGTCCACCCACAGCAAAGCTGCTATATAGCTCCTCCCCTAACTGCCATATTCAGTCATTCTCTTGCAAGCCTCAACATAGATAGGAGGTTGTGAGAGTCTGTGGTGCTTTCTACTTAGTTTATTCTTCAATCAAAAGTTTGTTATTTTGAAATGGCACCGGAGTGTGCTGTTTATCTCAGGCAGTATTTGGAAGAAGAATCTGCCTGCGTTTTTCTATGATCTTAGCAGACGTAACTAAGATCCATTTGCTGTTCTCACACATTCTGAGGAGTGAGGTACTTCAGAGGGGGAATGGCGTGCAGGTTTTCCTGCAGATAAGGTATGTGCAGTAAAATATTTTTCTAGGAATGGAATTGACTAAGAAAATACTGCTGATACCGAAGTAATGTAAGTAAAGCCTTAAATGCAGCGATAGCGACTGGTATCAGGCTTATTAATAGAGATACATACTCTTGTAAAAATGTGTTTTAAAACGTTTGCTGGCATGTTTAATCGTTTTTTAACATATGTTTGGTGATAAAACTTATTGGGGCCTAAGTTTTTTCCACATGGCTGGCTTAAATTTTGCATAGAAACAGTTAACTGAAGCTTCCCACTGTTGGCTGTGGCAGTTTGTTGTGTCTGTTTTTAAAAACGTCTATGTCGTTTTTTTTTTTTTATCTGTTTTTTGCATTAAGGGGTTAATCATCCATTTGCAAGTGGGTGCAATGCTCTGTTACCTTATTACATGTACTGTAAAAATTTCGTTTGTTTTACTGCCTTTTTTTCACTGTTTTTCAAATTTTGACAAAATTTGTTTCTCTTAAAGGCACAGTAACGTTTTATATATTTGCTTGTTAACTTGATTTAAAGTGTTTTCCAAGCTTACTAGTCTCATTATTAGTCTGTTCTAACATGTCTGACATAGAGGAAGCTCTGTGTTCATTATGTTTTAAAGCCATGGTGGAACCCCATCTTAGAATGTGTACCAGATGTACTGATTTCATGTTAAACAATAAAGATAATTTTTTGTCTTTAAAAACATTATCACCAGAGGATTCTGTCGTGGGGGTAGTTATGCCGACTAACTCTCCCCACGTGTCAGACCTTTTGACTCCCGCTTTAGGGACTCACGCTCAAATGGCGCCAAGTACATCAAGGGCACCCATAGCGTTTCTTTTACCAGGGGATTCTGTCGAGGGGAACGTTATGCCGACTAACTCTCCCCACGTGTCAGACCCTTCGACTCCCGCTTCAGGGACTCACGCTCAAATGGCGCCAAGTACATCAAGGGCGCCCATAGCGTTTATTTTACAAGACATGGCAAAGGTGGTGAATAATATTCTGGCAGCAATATTAGTCAGACTACCTGAAATTAAAGGAAAGCAGTTAGCTCTGGGGGTAGATACAGAGCATACAGACGCTTTAAGAACCATGTATGATACTACCTCACAATATGCTTAGTCTGTGGGTGATTTTTTTTGACTCAGGGAAGATGATTTAACCTGATTCTGATATTTCTACATTTAAAATTTATGCTTGAGAACCTCCACTTGTTGCTCAGGGAGGCTTTGGCTGCTCTGAATGAATGTGTACAATCACAGGGCCAGAGAAATTGTGTAGACTGGATAAATAATATGCAGTGCCGGTGTGTACTGATGTTTTTCCAATACCTAAAGAGGTTTACTAAAATTTTTTTAATAAGGAATGGGATAGACCAGGTGTGCCGTTCTCTTCCCCTCCTATTTTTTAGAAGAATGTTTTCTAATAGTTACCACCACACGGGACTTCTGGCAGACAGTTCCTAAGGTGGAGAGAAGAGTTTCTACTCTAGCTAAGCGTACCACTACCTCTGACGAGGACAGTTGTGCTTTTTAGATCCAATGGATAAAAAATGTTTATTCAACAGGGTTTTATCCTGCAGCCCCTTGCATACATTGCTTCTGTCACTGCTGCTGCGGCGTTCTGGGTTGAGTCTCTTGATGAGGCTTTACAGTTAAGCGACTCCATTGGATGAATATATTTGACAAGCTTATGCTAGCCAATTCCTTTGTTTTCTGATGCCTTGTTCATTTGACAAGACTAACGGCTAAGAATTCTGTTTTTTACTATACTGGCGCGCAGAGCGCTATGGCTTATATCATGGTCAGCTGTTGTGACTTTAATAAATAAGCTACTTAACTTCCCTTCAAGGGGCAGACCCTATTCGGGCCTGGTTTGAAGGAGATTATTGCTTATATCACTGGAGGAAAAGGTCATGCCCTTCCTCAGGATAGGTCTAAATCAAGGGCAAAAAAAAAAAAAAAAAAAAGTCTAATTTTCGTACCTTTTAAAAACTTCAGGGCAGGTGTGGCATCCTCTTCCTCTAAGGCAAAACAAGAGGGAATTTTTGCTCAGTCCAAGGCGGTCTGGAGACAATCGGACCTGGAACAAAGATAAGCAGGCCAAGGAGCCTGCTGCTGCCTCTAAGGCAGCATGAAGGAACGGACCCCTATCCGGTAACGGATCCTATAGGGGGCAGACTTTCATTCTTTGCCCAGGCGTGGGCAAGAGATGCCCAGGATCCCTAGGCATTGGAATTTATATCCCAGAGATATCTTCTGGATTTCAAAGATTCCCCCCCAAAAAAAGGGGAGATTTCGCCTTTCAAAATTATCTGCAAACCAGATAAAGAAGGAGGCATTCTTACATTGTGTACGAGATCCATCCAGTTCCAAGAGAGGAACAGGGACAGAGTTTTTACTCAAATCTGTTTGTGGTTCCCAAGGAGAGGGAACCTTCAGACCTATTTTGGATCTAAAGATCTTAAACAAATTCCTCAGAATTCCGTCATTTAAGATGGAAACTATTCGTACCATCTTAACTATGATCCAGGAGAGTCAATAGAGGACTACAATGGATTTGAAGGATGCTTATCCTCACATTGTGATGCATAAAGATCACCATCGTTTTTCAGGTTTGCCTTTCTAGACAGGCATTACCAGTTTGTAGCTCTTTCCTTTGGGATATCTACAGCCCCAAGAATCTTTATGGAGGTTCTGGGGTCGCTTTGGCGGTCCTTAGACCGCGGGGCATAGAAGTGGCCCCTTATTTAGACGACATCCTGATACAGGCGTCAAACATCCAAATTGCCCAGTCTCATACGGACGTAGTACTGGCATTTCTGAGATCACATGGGTGGAAAGTGAACAAGGAAAGAGTTCTCTATCCCCAATCTCAAGGGTTTCCCTCCTAGGGACTCTGATAGATTCTGTAGAAATGAAAATTTACCTGACGGAGTCCAGGTTGTCAAAGTTTCTAAATTTCTGCCGTGTTTTTTCATCCCATCCGCGCCCTTCGGTGGCTCAGTACATGAATGAAATCGGCTTAATGGTAGCGGCAAGGGACATAGTACTGTTTGCACGTCTACATTTCAGACCGCTGCAACTATGCATGCTCAGTCAGAGGAACGGGGATTACACAGATTTGTCCCCCTGTTAAACCTGGACCAAGAGACCAGAGATTCTCTTCTCTGGTGACTATGTCGGGTCCATCTGTCCAAGGGTATGACCTTCCGCAGGTCAGATGGGACAATTGTTACAATAGATGCCAGCCTTTTAGGTTGGGATGCAGTCTGGAACTCCCTGAAGGCTCAGGGATAGTGGACTTAGGAGGAGACCCTCCTTCTAATAAATATTCTGGAACTGGGAGTGATATTCCATGCTCTTCAGACTTGGCCTCAGTTAGCAACTCTGAGGTACATCATACTCAGTCGGACAATATACACGACTGTGGCTTACATCAGCCATCAAGGGGGAACAGAAGTTCCCTAGCGATGTTAGAAGTCTTACAATAATTCACTGGACAGAGACTCACTCTTGTCTATCAGCTATCCATATCCCAGGTGTTGAGAACTGGGAGGTGGATTTTCTAAGTCGTCAGACTTTTCTTCCGGGGGAGTGGGATTTCCTCCGGAGGTCAAGACCAAGCAGGAGAGGGCTTTGGTGTTTTTGACAGCGCCTGCGTAGCCACCTGGTATGCAGATCTGGTGGACATGTCATCCTTTCCATCACGGTCTCTGCTTCTGAGACAGGTCCCTCTACCTCAGGGTCCTTTCAACCATCTAAATAGAATCAATCTGAGATGGACTGCCTGGAGACTGAACGCTTGATGTTATCAAAGCATGGCTTCTCCGAGTCAGTCATTGATACCTTAATACAGACATAAAAGCCTGTCTCTAGGAAAATTGAACATAGATATGGTGTAAATATCTGATTGTTATGAATCCAAGGGTTACTCATGGAGTAAAGTCTGGATTCCCAGGATATTATCTTTTCTCCAAGATGTTTTTGAGAAAAGGGTTGTCAGCTAATTCCTTAAAAGGGGACAGATTTTTACTCTGTCTATTTTTTTGCACAAGCATCTGGCAGGTATTCTAGACGTTCAGGCATTTGGTCAGGCTTTGGTTAGATCCAAGCCTGTGTTTAAAACTGTTGCTCCGCCATGGAGCTTAAACCTGATTCTTAAGGTTCTTCAAGAAGTTCCGTTTGAACCTTTTTTGTTCCATAGATATCAATCTTTATCTTGGAAAGTTCCTTTTGGGTAGCTAATTCCTCGACTCGTAGAGTCTCCAAGTTATCTGTGTTACAATGTGATTCTCCTTATCTGGTCCTTCGTACGGATAAGGTAGTCCTGCGTACCAACCTGGGTTTTTTCCTAAGGTGGTATCTAACAAGTACATCACTCAAGAGATAGTTGTTCCATGCTTGTATCCTAATCCTTCCTCAAAGAAGGAACGTCTATTACACAATATTGGACGTGGTTTGTGCTTTAAAGTTTTACTTACAAGCTACTACAGTTTTCATCAAACGTTCACCTTGTTTGTTGTCTATTCTGGACAGAGGAGAGGTCAAAAGACTTCAGCAGCCTCTCTGTCTTTTTGGTTAAAAAGCATAATTCATTTAGCTTATGAGACTGCTGGACAGCAGCCTCCTGAAGGGATTACAGCTCATTCTACTAGAGCTGTGGTTTTCACTTGGGCCTTTTTTAAATGTGGCTTCTGTTGAACAGATTTACAAGACGGAGTCTTGGTCTGCGCTTCATACTTTTCAAATTTAACAAATTTGATACCTTGCTTCTTCGGAGGCTATTTTTGGGAGAAAGGGTTTTTTACAGGTAGTGGTAACTTCCGTTTAAGTACCTGCCTTGTCCCTCCCATCATCCGTGTACTTTAGCTTTGGTATTGGTATTCCATAAGTAATGGATGATCCGTGGACTGGATACACTTAACAAGAGAAAACATAATTTATGCTTACCTGATAAATTTATTTCTCTTGTAGTGTATCCAGTCCACGGCCCGCCCTGTCACTTTAAGGCAGGTAATTTTTTCATTTGAACTACAGTCACCACTGCACCCTATGGTTTTTCCTTTCTCTGCATGTTTTCGGTCGAATGACTGAATATGGCAGTTAGGGGAGGAGCTATATAGCAGCTTTGCTGTGGGTGGACTCTTGCAGCTTCCTGTTGGGAAGTAGAATATATTCCATAAGTAATGGATGATCCGTGGACTGGATACACTACAAGAGAAATAAATTTATCAGGTAAGCATAAATTATTTTTTATATATATATATATATATATATATATATATATATATATATATATATATATATATATGTATATATACCGCTATATTTACTGGGAACACAATTTCCATAGACCGCAATGTAAAGGCACTTTACAGTGCCGTTTCCCCCCCCCCCCCCCGGAGAACTAAAATTAATGACTGCTTATTTATCGTGAGCCCTTAGTCAGTAAAATGTCAGGGAGTCTGTAATTAACCTTTTTGGATTTTTCTTTCCTAAATGCATATTTCTTCTATAAGATACGACGAGTCCATGGATTCATCCTTTACTTGTGGGATATTATTCTCCTGCTAACAGGAAGTGGCAAAGAGCACCACAGCAGAGCTGTCTATATAGCTCCTCCCTTGACTCCACCCCGCAGTCATTCTCTTTGCCTACTCTAAGTAATAGGAAGGGTAAAGTGAAAGAGGTGATAAACGTTTTTTACTTTTTTATTTTAAATGGTACCGGTGTGTGCTATTTTCTCCCAGGCAGCAGATGGATGAAGACTTCTGCCTGGAGACTGATGATCTTAGCAGTTGTTACTAAGATCCAGAGTAGTTCCCACAGAATGGCTGAGGAGTACTTAAGAAACTTCAGTGTGAGGAATGTTTTTCATACTACAAGCATTGAGGTATGTTCAGTTATTTTTTTCTGGAGAGACTGTGTTATTTCAGACTTGGCTGACAGTATCCCCATGAGGGAAAGGGTAAGCAGTAATCCTAATGTATAGAGAGGGGTATTACTGGACCTGTACATTGGGCTATAAAAAATGGTTGACACTGATAATATGATGTTTGTGGGCAAACGTTTCATATTGGGAGTTACAGATAACGTTTTTTATGGCTCCATCCGGAGGTGTTTGCACAATTGATTAATCAATGGGGCACACCAGAATTGGATCTGATGGCATCTCGTCAGAATGCCAAACTTTCTCCAACATTGGTGTGTCCGGTCCACGGCGTCATCCATTACTTGTGGGAATATTCTCTTCCCCAACATAGCCCCTCCTCGGGCTCCGCCCCCCAGTCATTCTCTTTGCCGCTCTGAACAAGTAGCATCTCCACGGAGATGGTGAAGAGTATGTGGTGTTTAGTTGTAGTTTTTTATTCTGCTATCAAGAGTTTGTTATTTTAAAATAGTGCCGGTTGTACTATTTACTCTAAAACAGAAAGGGTTGAAGAGTTCTGTTTAAAAGAGGAGTATGATTTTAGCAGCAGTAACTAAAATCAATTGCTGTTCCCACGCAGGACTGTTGAGCCCAGAGAACTTCAGTTGGGGGGAACAGTTAGCAGACTTTTCTGCTCAAGGTATGACTAGTCCATTTTCTAACAAGACTGTGTAATGCTAGAAGACTGTCATTTTCCCTCTTGGGGATCGGTAAGCCATTTTCTTAGACTCTTAACAGAATGAAGGCTTATTATGGGCTATACACTGGTTGACACTCTTGTGGGCTAAATCGATTGCTTTATTTAAGTTTTTTATGTTATCTGAGGTGATTTATAAAACTTTTATTGTGGGGGAACGTTTTTAGGCGCCAGGCAGTTGTTTAGACACCTTTCCAGTCAGATGGGCCTTTCACTATAGTAGGCAGAGCCTCATTTTCGCGCCATAACTGCACAGTTTCTTTTGGATGCAGTACATGCAGCTGCATGTGAGAGGGTCTGGTGATCATTGAAAACGTTCCTGGAAGGCTTAATTTGGTATCGTATAACTCCTAAGGACAGGTGGAGTCGCGGCAAACGCTGTGGCTGGGACTGTAGTGGGGTTAAAAATTGTTATTTGATTAAACGGCTCCGGTTTCCTCAATTAAGGGGTTAAAAGCTTGAAAATTGGGGTGCAATACTTTTAAAGCATTAAGACTCTGTGGTAAAGATTGGATATTTCCTTCATAGTTTTTCACACATTCAGAAATAAAGTGGGCTCTGTTAAAAATTTAAAGAGACAGTAACGGTTTTGTTTTAAAACGTTTTTTTGCATTATTAGCCTGTTTAAGCCTGTCTAACATGTCTGTACCTTCAGATAGAACATGTTCTGTATGTATGGAGGCCAAGGTGGTCCCCCCTTCAAATGTATGTGATAATTGTGCCATGGCGTCCAGACAAAGTAAGGACAGTACTGTCACATTTAATAAGGTTGCCCAAGATGATTCCTAAAATGAAGATAGTGGGGATAGTTCATCATCCTCTCCTTCTGTGTCTACACCAGTTATGCCCGCGCAGGCGACCCCTAGTACATCTAGCGCGCCAATGCTTGTTACTATGCAACAATTAACGGCAGTAATGGATAATTCCATAGCTAATATTTTATCCAAAATGCCAGCATTTCAGAGAAAGCGTGATTGCTCAGTTTTAAATACAGTGGAGCAAGAAGGCGCTGACGATAGTTTCTGTCATACCCTCACACCAGTCAGAAGTGGTAGTGAGGGAGGGTTTGTCGGAAGGAGAACTTTCAGATTCAGGAAGAATTTCTCAACAGGCAGAACCTGATGTTGTGACGTTTAAATTTAAGTTAGAGCATCTCCGCGCATTACTTAAGGAGGTGCTATCTACTCTGGATGATTGTGACTCTTTGGTCATTCCAGAAAAATTGTGCAAGATGGACAAATTCTTAGAGGTCCCAGTGCACCCTGATGCCTTTCCGATCCCTAAAAGGGTGGCGGGCATAGTGAATAAGGAGTGGGAGAAACCAGGCATACCCTTTGTCCCTCCTCCTATATTTAAGAAATTGTTCCCCATGGTCGACCCAAGGAAGGACACATGGCAAACAGTCCCTAAGGTTGAGGGGGCAGTTTCTACCCTAGCTAAACGCACGACTATTCCCATTGAGGACAATTGTGCTTTCAAAGATCCTATGGATAAAAAATTGGAGGGTTTGCTTAAAAAGATTTTTGTTCAGCAAGGTTACCTCCTCCAACCTATTTTGTGCATTATTTCTGTCACTACAGCGGCGTGTTTCTGGTTCGATGAACTAGAAAAGTCGCTTAATATGGAGACTCCATATGAGGAAGTCATGGACAGAATTCACGCACTTAAGTTAGCTAATTCCTTTATTTTAGATGCCGCTTTGCAATTAGCGAGATTAGCGGCGAAAAATTCAGGGTTTGCAGTTGTGGCGCGCAGAGCGCTCTGGCTAAAATCTTGGTCGGCGGATGTATCTTCCAAGACAAAATTGCTTAATATCCCTTTCAAAGGTAAGACCCTTTTTGGGCCAGAATTGAAAGAAATTATTTCAGACATCACTGGGGGGAAGAGCCATGCCCTCCCACAGGATAGGCCTTTTAAGGCTAAGAATAAGTCCAATTTTTCCGGGACCGGATCTAGTAGGGGGCAGACTCTCTCTCTTTGCTCAGGCTTGGGCAAGACATGTTCCGGATCCCTGGGCAGTAGAAATAGTCTCTCAGGGTTATCTTCTAGAATTCAAGGAACTGCCCCCAAGGGGAAGGTTCCACATGTCTCGCTTGTCTACAGACCGAATAAAGAGACAGGCATTCTTACATTGTGTAGAAGACCTGTTAAAGATGGGAGTGATACACTCAGTTCCAACCGTGGAACAAGGTCAGGGGTTTTACTCAAACCTGTTTGTAGTTCCCAAAAAAGAGGGAACTTTCAGACCAATTCTGGATTTAAAAATTCTAAACAAATTTCTCAGAGTTCCATCGTTCAAAATGGAAACCATTCGAACAATTTTACCTACAATCCAGGAGGGTCAATATATGACTACCGTGGATTTAAAGGATGCGTACCTACATATTCCTATCCACAAAGATCATCATCAGTTCCTAAGGTTTGCCTTTCTGGATAAACATTATCAGTTTGTGGCTCTTCCATTCGGTTTAGCCACTGCTCCCAGAATTTTCACAAAGGTGCTAGGGTCCCTTCTAGCGGTTCTAAGACCGAGGGGCATTGCAGTGGCACCTTATCTAGACGACATTCTAATTCAAGCGTCGTCTCTTTCCAAGGCAAAGGCTCATACAGACATTGTTCTAGCCTTTCTCAGATCTCACGGGTGGAAGGTGAACGTAGAAAAGAGTTCCCTGTCTCCGTCAACCAGAGTTCCCTTTTTGGAAACAATAATAGATTCTTTAGAAATGAAGATCTTCCTGACAGAGGTCAGAAAGTCAAAGCTTCTAAACGCTTCTCAAGTTCTTCACTCTATTCTGCAGCCTTCCATAGCTCAGTGCATGGAAGTAGTAGGATTGATGGTTGCAGCAATGGACATAGTTCCTTTTGCTCAAATTCATCTAAGACCATTACAACTGTGCATGCTCAATCAGTGGAATGGGGACTATGCAGACTTTTCTCCCCAGATTCAAATAGACCAGGTAACCAGAGACTCACTCCGTTGGTGGTTGACTCAGGATCACCTGTCTCAGGGAATGAGTTTCCGCAGACCAGAGTGGGTCATTGTCACGACCGACGCCAGTCTATTAGGCTGGGGCGCGGTCTGGGACTCCCTGAAAGCTCAGGGTCTATGGTCTCGGGATAGAGTCCCTTCTCCCGATAAACATCCTGGAACTGAGAGCGATATTCAATGCGCTCCGGGCTTGGCCTCAACTAGCGAAGGCCGGATTCATAAGATTCCAGTCAGACAACATGACAACTGTAGCTTACATCAGCCATCAGGGAGGAACAAAGAGTTCCTTGGCGATTAGAGAGGTATCCAAGATCATCAAATGGGCGGAGGATCACTCCTGCCACCTATCTACAATTCACATCCCAGGAGTAGACAACTGGGAGGCGGATTATTTGAGTCGTCAGACTTTCCATCCAGGGGATTGGGAACTCCATCCGGAGGTCTTTGCCCAGTTAACCCAATTATGGGGCATTCCAGACATGGATCTGATGGCGTCCCGTCAGAACTTCAAGATTCCTTGCTACGGGTCCAGATCCAGGGATCCTAAGGCGACTCTAGTGGATGCATTAGTGGCGCCTTGGTCGTTCAACCTAGCTTATGTGTTTCCACCGTTTCCTCTCCTTCCCAGGCTCGTAGCCAGGATCAAACAGGAGAAGGCCTCGGTGATTCTGATAGCTCCTGCGTGGCCACGCAGGACTTGGTATGCAGACTTGGTGAATATGTCATCGGCTCCACCATGGAAGCTACCTTTGAGACAGGATCTTCTAGTACAAGGTCCATTCGAACATCCAAATCTAGTTTCTCTGTAGCTGACTGCTTGGAAATTGAACGCTTGATTTTATCCAAGCGTGGATTTTCAAATTCAGTGATAGATACTCTGGTCCAAGCCAGAAAACCTGTGACTAGAAAGATTTACCATAAAATATGGAAAAAATATATCTGTTGGTGTGAATCCAAGGGATTCTCCTGGAGTAAAATTAAAATTCCTAAGATTCTTTCCTTTCTCCAAGAGGGTTTGGATAAAGGGTTGTCAGCGAGTTCTCTAAAGGGACAGATTTCTGCTTTATCTGTCTTGTTACACAAACGACTGGCAGCTGTGCCAGATGTACAAGCTTTTGTACAGGCTTTGGTCAGAATCAAGCCTGTCTACAGACCCATGACTCCTCCTTGGAGTCTAAATTTAGTTCTTTCAGTTCTTCAAGGGGTTCCGTTTGAACCTTTACATTCCGTAGATATCAAGTTACTATCTTGGAAAGTTCTGTTTTTGGTTGCTATTTCTTCTGCTAGAAGAGTTTCTGAATTATCTGCTTTGCAGTGTGATCCACCCTATCTGGTGTTCCATTCAGATAAGGTTGTTTTGCGTACTAAGCCTGGTTTTCTTCCAAAAGTTGTTTCCAACAAGAATATTAACCAGGAAATAGTTGTTCCTTCTCTGTGTCCGAATCCAGTTTCAAAGAAGGAACGTTTGTTACACAACTTAGATGTAGTTCGTGCTTTAAAGTTCTATTTAGAAGCAACAAAGGATTTTAGACAAACCTCATCTTTGTTTGTCGTTTACTCTGGTAAGAGGAGAGGACAAAAAGCTACTGCTACCTCTCTTTCTTTCTGGCTGAAAAGCATTATCCAATTGGCTTATGAGACTGCCGGACGGCAGCCTCCTGAACGAATCACAGCTCACTTTACTAGGGCTGTGGCTTTCACATGGGCCTTCAAGAACGAGGCTTCTGTTGATCAGATATGTAAGGCAGCGACTTGGTCTTCTCTGCACACTTTTGCCAAATTCTACAAATTTGATACTTATGCTTCTTCGGAGGCTATTTTTGGGAGAAAGGTTTTGCAAGCCGTGGTGCCTTCCATTTAGGTAACCTGATTTGCTCCCTCCCTTCATCCGTGTCCTAAAGCTTTGGTATTGGTTCCCACAAGTAATGGATGACGCCGTGGACCGGACACACCAATGTTGGAGAAAACAGAATTTATGCTTACCTGATAAATTACTTTCTCCAACGGTGTGTCCGGTCCACGGCCCGCCCTGGTTTTTTAATCAGGTTTGAACAATTCTTTTCTCTATACACTACAGTCACCACGGCACCCTATAGTTTCTCCTTTTTTTCTCCTAACCGTCGGTCGAATGACTGGGGGGCGGAGCCTGAGGAGGGGCTATATGGACAGCTTTTGCTGTGCTCTTTGCCATTTCCTGTAGGGGAAGAGAATATTCCCACAAGTAATGGATGACGCCGAGGACCGGACTCATCGTTGGAGAAAGTAATTTATCAGGTAAGCATAAATTCTGTTTTCTTGTTACGGGTCCAGATCAAGGGATTCTCAAGCAGTACTGATAGATGCTGTAGCAGTACCGTGGTCGTTCAACCTGGCTTATGTGTTTCCTCCTTTTCCTCTCCTTCCTCGTCTGATTGCCAGAATCAAACAGGAGAGGGCTTCGGTAATCTTGATAGCGCCTGCGTGGCCACGCAGGACTTGGTATGCAGATCTGGTGGAAATGTCATCTCTGCCACCATGGAAACTGCCACTGAGACAGGACCTTCTCATTCAGGGTCCGTTCCAACATCCAAATCTAGTTTCTCTGCGGCTGACTGTCTGGAGATTGAACGCTTGATTTTATCTAAGCGGGGATTCTCTGAGTCGGTCATTGATACCTTGATTCAGGCTCGAAAGCCTGTCACTATGAAAATTTATCATAAGATATGGCGTAAATATATTTCTCTTGTTAAGTGTATCCAGTCCTCGGATCATCCATTACTTGTGGGATATTCTCCTTCCCAACAGGAAGTTGCAAGAGGATCACCCACAGCAGAGCTGCTATATAGCTCCTTCTCTCACTGCCATATCCAGTCATTCTCTTGCAACTCTCAACAAAGAAGGAGGTCGTAAGAGGAGAGTGGTGTTTTATACTTAGTTTATTTCTTCAATCAAAAGTTTGTTATTTTAAAATGGTACCGGAGCGTACTGTTTATCTCAGGCAGTATTTAGAAGAATATGTGAGAACAGCAATGGATCTTAGTTACTTCTGCTAAGATCATAGAAAATATGATCTTAGCAGAAGTAACTAAGATCCATTGCTGTTCTCACGTATTCTGAGGAGTGAGGTAACTTCAGAGGGGGAATGGCGTGCAGGTTTTCCTGCAATAAGGTATGTGCAGTTAATATTTTTCTAGGGAATGGAATTTGCTAGAAAATGCTGCTGATACCGAAGTAATGTAAGTAAAGCCTTAAATGCAGTGATAGCGACTGGTAAAAGTGTAATATAAAACGTTTTATGGCATGTTTAATCATTTTTTATATATGTTTGGTGATAAAACTTATTGGGGCCTAGTTTTTTCCACATGGCTGGCTTGATTTTTGCCTAGAAACAGTTTCCTGAGGCTTTCCACTGTTGTAATATGAGTGGGAGGGGCCTATTTTAGCGCTTTTTTGCGCAGAAAAAATTACAGACAAAGACATCCAGCTTCTTCCTGCATGTTCCAGGACATCTCTGGAGGGCTCAAAGGGCTTCAAAGTCGTTTTTGAGGGAGGTAAAAAGCCACAGTAGAGCTGTGGCAGTTGTTGTGACTGTTTGAAAAATGTTTTTGTCATTTATTATTCCGTTTTTGGTATTAAGGGGTTAATCATCCATTTGCAAGTGGGTGCAATGCTCTGCTAACTTATTACATACACTGTAAAAATTTCGTTAGTGTAACTGCCTTTTTTCACTGTTATTTCAAATTTTGACAAAATTTGTGTTTCTTAAAGGCACAGTAACGTTTTTTATATTGCTTGTACATTTTTTTAAAGTGTTTTCCAAGCTTGCTAGTCTCATTGCTAGTCTGTATAAACATGTCTGACACAGAGGAAACTTGTTCATTATGTTTGAAAGCCATGGTGGAGCCCCATAGGAGAATGTGTACTAAATGTATTGATTTCACCTTAAACAGTAAAGATCAGTCTTTATCTATAAAAGAATTGTCACCAGAGGGTTCTATCGAGGGGGAAGTTATGCCGACTAACTCTCCCCACGTGTCAGACCCTTCGCCTCCCGCTCAGGGGACGCACGCTAATATGGCGCCAATTACATCAGGGACGCCCATAGCGATTACCTTGCAGGACATGGCTGCAATCATGAATAATACCCTGTCAGAGGCAAGCGCGATAGCTCTGGGGTTAGAAGAGATACAGAGCGCGCAGATGCTGTAAGAGCCATGTCTGATACTGCGTCACAATATGCAGAACATGAGGACGGAGAGCTTCAGTCTGTGGGTGACGTCTCTGACTCGGGGAAACCTGATTCAGAGATTTCTAATTTTAAATGTAAGCTTGAGAACCTCTGTGTATTACTTGGGGAGGTATTAGCTGCTCTGAATGACTGTAACACAGTTGCAGTACCATAGAAATTGTGTAGGCTGGATAAATACTATGCGGTGCTGGTGTGTACTGATGTTTTCCCTATACCTAAAAGGCTTTATTTATTAGCAAGGAGTGGGATAGACCGGGTGTGCCTTTTTCCCCACCTCCTATTTTTAGAAAAATGTTTCCAATAGACGCCACTACACGGGACATATGGCAGACGGTCCCTAAGGTGGAGGGAGCAGTTTCTACTTTAGCAAAGCGTACCACTATCCCGGTTGAGGATAGTTGTGCTTTTCAGATCCAATGGATAAAAAATTGGAGGGTTACCTTAAGAAAATGTTTATTCAACAAGGTTTCTCTTGTAAGGTGTATCCAGTCCACGGATCATCCATTACTTGTGGGATATTCTCATTCCCAACAGAAAGTTGCAAGAGGACACCCACAGCAGAGCTGTAATATAGCTCCTCCCCTAACTGTCATAGCCAGTCATTCTCTTGCGTCTCTCAACAAGCAAGGACGTTGTAGCAGAGAGTGGTTAAATATAGCTAGTTTGTTTTCTTCAATCAAAAGTTTGTTATTTTTAAATAGTACCGGAGTTGTGCTATTTTATCTCAGGCAGTAAATAGAAGAAGAATCTGCCTGAGGTTTCTATGATCTTAGCAGGTTGTAACTAAGATCCATTGCTGTTCTCACATATGTCTGAGGGGATTACACAGATGAGGTAACTTCAGCGAGAGAATGGCGTGCAGTTTATTCTGCTATCAGTTATGTGCAGTTATAATTTTTTCTAGATATGGAAAACACTAGAAAATGCTGCTGATACCGGATTAATGTAAGTTAAGCCTGAATACAGTGATTTAATAACGACTGGTATCATGCTTACTCCCAGGGGTAATACCCTTATGATATTACAATATAAAACGTTTGCTGGCATGTTTAATCGTTTTTATATATGCTTTGGTGATAAAACTTTATTGGGGCCTAGTTTTTTCCACATGGCTGGCTTAAATTTTGACTAGAAACAATTTCCACTGTTGTAGTATAAAAGTTACAGTTGGTGCAGTTAAAATTACAAACTGTGACATCCAGCTTCCTTCAGGAGTCCCCTGTATGCTATAGGACATCTCTAAAGGGCCCAAAGGCTTTCCAAAGTCGTTTATTGGGGAAGGTAGGGCCACAGCTTGCTGTGGCAGTTGGTTGTGACTGTTAAAAAACGTCTATTTCGTTTTTTTAATCCGTTTTTTGAACTAAGGGGTTAATCATCCATTTGCAAGTGGGTGCAATGCTCTGTTAGCCTATTATACACACTGTAAACATTTCGTTTGATTTACTGCATTTTTTCACTGTTTTTCAAATTCTGACAAAATTTGTTTCTCTTAAAGGCACAGTACCGTTTTTTATATTTGCTTGTTAACTTGATTTAAAGTGTTTTCCAAGCTTGCTAGTCTCATTGCTAGTCTGTGTAAACATGTCTGACATAGAGGAAACTCCTTGTTCATTATGTTTAAAAGCCATGGTGGAACCCCCTCTTAGAATGTGTACCAAATGTACTGATTTCATTTTATGCAATAAAGATCATTTTCTGTCTTTAAAAAATTTATCACCAGAGGAATCTGACGAGGGGGAAGTTATGCCGACTAACTTTCCCCACGTGTCAGACCCTTTGACTCCCGCTTAAGGGACTCACGCTCAAATGGCGCCAAGTACATCTAGGGCGCCCATAGCGTTTACTTTACAAGACATTGCTAGCAGTCATGGATAATATATATAATAATAATATAGTATATAGTATTAGCCAGACTACCTGAACTTAGAGGTAAGCGAGATAGCTCTGGGGTGAGACAAAATGCAGAGCATACTGACACTTTAAGAACCATGTCTGATACTGCCTCACAATATGCAGAAGCTGAGGAAAGAGAGCTTCAGTCAGTGGGTGATGTTAATGACTCAGGAAAGATACCTGATTCTAATATTTCTACATTTAAATTTAAGCTTGAACACCTCCGCGTGTTGCTCAGGGAGTTGTTAGCTGCTCTGAATGAGTGTGATACCATTGCAGTGCCAGAGAAATTGTGTAGACTGGATAAATACTTTGCAGTGCCGGTGTGTACTGATGTTTTTCCAAATACCTAAAAGATTTACAGAAATTATTAATAAGGAATGGGATAGACCAGGTGTGCCGTTCTCTTCCCCTCCTATTTTTAGAAAAATGTTTCCAAAAGACGCCACCACACTGAACTTATGGCAGACAGTCTCTAAGGTGGAGGGAGCAGTTTCTACTCTAGTAAAGCGTACTGCTATCCCTGTCGAGGACAGTTGTGCTTTTTTTTTTAGATCCAATGGATAAAAAATTAGAGGTTACCTTAAGAAAATATTTATTCAACAAGGTTTTATCCTACAGCCCCTTGCATGCATTGCCCCTGTTACTGCTGCTGCGGCGTACTGGTTTGAGTCTCTGGAAGAGGCTTTACAGGTAGCGACTCCATTGGATGACATACTTGGCAAACTTAGAGCACTTAAGCTAGCCAATTTTTTTATTCTGATGCCATTGTTCATTTGACTAAACTAACGGCTAAGAATTCTGGTTTTGCTATACAGGCGTTCAGAGCGCTATGGCTTAGATCATGGTCAGCTGACGTGACTTCAAAATCTAAGCTACTTAACATTCCCTTCAAGGGGCAGACCCTATTCGGGCCTGGTTGAAGGAGATTATTGCTGATATCACTGGAGGAAAAAGTCATGCCCTTCCTCAGGACAGGTCCAAATCTAGGGCCAAACAGTCTAATTTTCGTGCCTTTCAAAACTTCAAGGCAGGTGCGGCATCAACTTCCTCTAATAATAAATAAGAGGGAACTTTTGCTCAATCCAAGACGGTCTGGAGACCAAACCTGACCTGGAAAAAAGGTAAGCAGGAAAAAAAGCCTGCTGCTGCCTCTAAGACAGCATGAAGGAACGGCCCCCTATCCGTGAACGGATCTAGTAGGGGGCAGACTTTCACTCTTTGCCCAGGCGTGGGCAAGAGATGTTCAGGATCCCTGGGCATTAGAAATTATATCCCAGGGATATCTTCTGGACTTCAAAGCTTCCCCCCCAAAAGGGAAATTTCACCTTTCACAATTATCTGCACACCAGATAAAGAGAGAGGCATTCTTACACTGTGTACAAGACCTCCGAGGTATGGGAGTGATCCATCCAGTTCCAAAGGAGGAACAGGGACAGGGTTTTTACTCAAATCTGTTTGTGGTTCCCAAAAAAGAGGGAACCTTCAGACCAATTTTGGATCTAAAGATCTTAAACAAATTCCTCAAAGTTCCGTCGTTCAAGATGGAAACTATTCGTACCATCCTACCACTGATCCAGGAGGGTCAATATATGACTACAGTGGATCTAAAGGATGTTTATCTTCACATTCCGATACACAAAGATCATCATCGGTTTCTCAGGTTTGCTTTTCAAGACAGTCATTACCAGTTGTAGCTCTTCCCTTGGGATTAGCTACAGCCCCAAGAAACTTTACAAAGGTTCTAGGGTCGCGTATGGCGGTCCTAAGGCCGCGGGGCATAGCAGTAGCCCCTTATTTAGATGACATCCTGATACAGGCGTCAAATTGCCAAGTCTCATACGGACGTAGTACTGGCATTTCTGTGGTCGCATTAGTGGAAAGTGAACGCTTACATCTCAGACCGCTGCAACTATGCATGCTCAGTCAGTGGAACGGGGATTACACAGATTTGTCCCCTCAACTGAATCTGGACCAAGAGACCAGGGATTCTCTTCTCTGGTGGCTATCTCGGGTCCATCTGTCCAAAGGTATGACCTTTCGCAGGCCAGATTGGACAATTGTTATGACAGATGCCAGCCTTCTAGGTTGGGTGCAGTCTGGAACTCCCTGAAGGCTCAGGGATCGTGGACTCAGGAGGAGTCTCTCCTTCCATTAAATATTCTGGAACTAAGAGCGATATTCAAGGCTTGGCCTCAGTTAGCAACTCTGAGGTACATCAGATTTCATTCGGACAACATCACGACTGTAGCTTACATCAACCATCAAGGGGGAATGAGAAGTTCCCTAGAGATGTTAGAAGTTTCAAAAATAATTCGCTGGGCAGAGATTCACTCTTGCCACCTATCAGCTATCCATATCCCAGGTCTAGAGCACTGGGAGGCGGATTTTCTAAGTCGTCACACTTTTCATCCGGGAGAGTGGGAACTCCATCCGGAGGTATTTGCACAACTGATTCATTGTTGGGGAAAACCAGAACTGGATCTCATGGCGTCTCGCCAGAACGCCAAGCTTCCGTGTTACGGATCCAGGTCCAGGGATCCCAAGGCGACACTGATAGATGCTCTAGCAACGCCCTGGTCTTTCAACCTGGCTTATGTGTTTCCACCATTTCCTCTGCTCCCTCGACTGATTGCCAAGATCAAGCAGGAGAGAGCATCGATGATTCTGATAGCACCTGCGTGGCCATGCAGGACCTGGTATGCAGATCTAGTGGACATGTCATCCTTTCCACCATGGTCTCTGCCTCTGAAACAGGACCTTCTACTTCAGGGTCCTTTCAACCATCCAAATCTAATTTCTCTGAGGCTGACTGCCTGGAGATTGAACGCTTGATTTTATCAAAGCGTGGCTTCTCCGAGTCAGTTATTGATACCTTAAGACAGGCACGAAAGCCTGTCACCAGGAAAATTTACCATAAGGTATGGCGTAGATATCTTTATTGGTGTGAATCCAAGGGTTACTCATGGAGTAAGGTCAGGATTGCTAGGATATTATCTTTTCTCCAAGAAGGTTTGGAAAAAGGATTGTCAGCTAGTTAAGCGTCTGGCAGATGTTCCAGACGTTCAGGCATTTTGTCAGGCTTTAGTTAGAATCAAGCCTGTGTTTAACCTGTTGCTCCACCATGGAGCTTAAACTTGGTTCTTAAAGTTCTTCAAGGAGTTCCGTTTGAACCTCTTCATTCCATAGATATCAAGCTTTTATCTTGGAAAGTTCTTTTTTGGTAGCTATTTCCTCGGCTCGTAGAGTCTCTGAGCTATCTGCCTTACAATGTGATTCTCCTTATCTGATTTTTCATACGGATAAGGTAGTCCTGCGTACCAAACCTGGGTTCTTACCTAAGGTGGTATCTAACAAGAATATAAATCAAGAGATTGTTGTTCCATCCTTGTGTTACACAATCTGGACGTGGTCCGTGCTTTAAAGTTTTACTTACAAGCTACTAAAGATTTTCGTCAAACATCTGCTTTGTTTGTTGTCTACTCTGGACAGAGGAGAGGTCAAAAGGCTTCGGCAACCTCTTTTTCTTTTTGACTAAGAAGCTTAATCCGCTTAGCCTATGAGACTGCTGGACAGCAGCCTCCTGAAAGGATTACAGCTCATTCCACTAGAGCTGTGGCTTCCACTTGGGCCTTTAAAAATGAGGCTTCTTTTGATCAGATTTGCAAGGCGACGACTTGGTCTTCGCTTCATATTTTTTCAAAATTTTACAAATTTGATACTTTTGCTTCTTCGGAGGCTATATTTGGGAGAAAGGTTTTACGGGCAGTGGTTCCTTCCATTTAAGTTCCTGCCTTGTCCCTCCCTTCATCCGTGTACTTTAGCTTTGGTATTGGTATCCCACAAGTAATGGATGATCCATGGACTGGATACACCTTACAAGACAAAACACAATTTATGCTTACCTGATAAATTTATTTCTCTTGTGGTGTATCCAATCCACGGCCCGCCCTGTCATTTTAAGGCAGGTAATTTTTAAATTCAAACTACAGTAACCACTGCACCCTATGGCTCCTCCTTTCTCGGCTTGTTTTCGGTCGAATGACTGGCTATGACAGTTAGGGGAGGAGCTATATTACAGCTCTGCTGTGGGTGTCCTCTTGCAACTTCCTGTTGGGAATGAGAATATCCCACAAGTAATGGATGATCCGTGGATTGGATACACCACAAGAGAAATACATTTATCAGGTAAGCATAAATTGTGTTTTTATTTTACAGCCCCTTGCATGCATTGCGCCTGTCACTGCTGCGGCGGCATTCTGGTTTGAGGCCCTGGAAGAGGCCATCCATACAGCTCCATTGACTGAAATTATTGACAAGCTTAGAACGCTTAAGCTAGCTAAATCATTTGTTTCTGATGCCATTGTTCATTTGACCAAACTAACGGCTAAGAATTCCGGATTCGCCATCCAGACTCGTAGGGTGTTATGGCTTAAATCCTGGTCAGCTGATGTGACTTCAAAGTCTAAATTACTCAACATTCCTTTCAAGGGGCAGACCTTATTCGGGCCTGGCTTGAAGGAAATTATTGCTGACATTACTGGAGGTAAGGGTCATACCCTTCCTCAGGACAGGTCCAAATCAAAGGCCAAACAGTCTAATTTTCGTGCCTTTCGAAATTTCAAGGCAGGAGCAGCATCAACTTCCTCCGCTTCAAGACAAGAGGGAACTGTTGTTCATTTTAGACAGGCCTGGAAACCTAACCAGTCCTGGAACAAGGGCAAGCAGGCCAGAAAGCCTGCTGCTGCCCCCAAGACAGCATGAAGGAACGGCCCCCTATCCGGAAACGGATCTAGTGGGGGGCAGACTTTCTCTCTTCGCCCAGGCGTGGGCAAGAGATGTTCAGGATCCCTGGGCGTTGGAGATCATATCTCAGGAATATCTTCTGGACTTCAAAGCTTCTCCTCCACAAGGGAGATTTCATCTTTCAAGGTTATCAGCAAACCAGATAAAGAAAGAGGCATTCCTAAGCTGTGTGCAAGAGCTCCTAGTAATGGGAGTGATCCATCCAGTTCAGCGGACGGAACAAGGACAGGGGTTTTATTCAAATCTGTTTGTGGTTCCCAAGAAAGAGGGAACCTTCAGACCAATTTTGGATCTAAAGATCTTAAACAAATTCCTCAGAGTTCCATCATTCAAAATGGAAACTATTCGGACCATTCTACCCATGATCCAAGAGGGTCAGTACATGACCACAGTGGACTTAAAGGATGCCTACCTTCACATACCGATTTACAAAGATCATCATCGGTTCCTAAGGTTTGCCTTTCTAGACAGGCATTACCAATTTGTAGCTCTTCCCATCGGGTTGGCTACAGCCCCGAGAATTTTTACAAAGGTTCTGGGCTCACTTCTGGCGGTTCTAAGACCTCGGGGCATAGCGGTGGCTCCTTATCTAGACGACATCCTGATACAGGCGTCAAGCTTTCAAATTGCCAAGTCTCATACAGAGATAGTTCTGGCATTTCTGAGGTCGCATGGGTGGAAAGTGAACGTGGAAAAGAGTTCTCTATCCCCACTCACAAGAGTCTCCTTCCTAGGGACTCTTATAGATTCTGTAGAGATGAAAATTTACCTGACGGAGTCCAGGTTATCAAAACTTCTAAATGCTTGCCGTGCCCTTCATTCCATTCCACGCCCGTCAGTGGCTCAGTGCATGGAAGTAATCGGCTTAATGGTAGCGGCAATGGACATAGTGCCATTTGCGCGCCTGCATCTCAGACCGCTGCAATTATGCATGCTAAGTCAGTGGAATGGGGATTACTCAGATTTGTCCCCTCTACTAAATCTGGATCAAGAGACCAGAGATTCTCTCCTCTGGTGGCTATCTCGGGTCCATCTGTCCAAGGGTATGTCTTTTCGCAGGCCAGATTGGACGATTGTAACAACAGATGCCAGCCTTCTAGGTTGGGGTGCAGTCTGGAACTCCCTGAAGGCTCAGGGATCGTGGACTCAGGAGGAGAAACTCCTCCCAATAAATATTCTGGAGTTGAGAGCAATATTCAATGCTCTTCTAGCTTGGCCTCAGTTAGCAACCCTGAGGTTCATCAGATTTCAGTCGGACAACATCACGACTGTGGCTTACATCAACCATCAAGGGGGAACCAGGAGTTCCCTAGCGATGTTAGAAGTCTCAAAGATAATTCGCTGGGCAGAATCTCACTCTTGCCACCTGTCAGCGATCCACATCCCAGGCGTAGAGAACTTGGAGGCGGATTTTCTAAGTCGTCAGACTTTTCATCCGGGGGAGTGGGAACTCCATCCGGAGGTGTTTGCTCAACTGGTCCATCGTTGGAGCAAACCAGAATTGGATCTCATGGCATCTCGCCAGAACGCCAAGCTTCCTTGTTACGGATCCAGGTCCAGGGACCCAGAAGCGACGCTGATAGATGCTCTAGCAGCGCCTTGGTTCTTCAACCTGGCTTATGTGTTTCCACCGTTTCCTCTGCTCCCTCGACTGATTGCAAAAATCAAACAGGAGAGAGCATCAGTGATTCTGATAGCGCCTGCGTGGCCACGCAGGACCTGGTATGCAGACCTAGTGGACATGTCATCCTTTCCACCATGGACTCTGCCTCTGAGACAGGACCTTCTAATACAAGGTCCTTACAATCATCCAAATCTAATTTCTCTGAGACTGACTGCATGGAGATTGAACGCTTGATTCTATCAAAGCGTGGCTTCTCCGAGTCAGTCATTGATACCTTAATACAGACACGAAAGCCTGTCACCAGGAAAATCTACCACAAGATTTTATTGGTGTGAATCCAAGAATTACTCATGGAGTAAGGTTAGGATTCCTAGGATATTGTCCTTTCTCCAAGAGGGTTTGGACAAAGGATTATCAGCTAGTTCCTTAAAAGGACAGATTTCTGCTCTGTCTATTCTTTTGCACAAGCGTCTGGCAGAGGTTCCAGATGTCCAGGCATTTTGTCAGGCTTTGGTTAGAATTAAGCCTGTGTTTAAACCTGTTGCTCCCCCGTGGAGCTTAAACTTGGTTCTTAAAGTTCTTCAAGGAGTTCCGTTTGAACCCCTTCATTCCATTGATATTAAACTTTTATCTTGGAGAGTTCTGTTTTTGATGGCTATTTCCTCAGCTCGGAGAGTCTCTGAGCTATCTGCCTTACAATGTGATTCTCCTTATCTGATTTTTCATGCAGATAAGGTAGTTCTGCATACCAAACCTGGGTTTTTACCTAAGGTGGTTTCTAACAAGAATATCAATCAAGAGATTGTTGTTCCATCATTGTGTCCTAATCCTTCTACAAAGAAGGAATGTCTTTTACATAATCCGGACGTAGTCCGTGCCTTGAAGTTTTACTTACAAGCTACTAAGGATTTTCGTCAAACATCTTCCCTGTTTGTAGTTTACTCTGGACAGAGGAGAGGTCAAAAAGCTTCGGCAACCTCTCTTTCCTTTTGGCTTCGGAGCATAATACGCCTAGCCTATGAGACTGCTGGACAGCAGCCCCCTGAAAGGATTACAGATCGTTCTACTAGAGCTGTGGCTTCCACCTGGGCTTTTAAAAATGAGGCCTCTGTTGAACAGATTTGCAAGGCTGCAACTTGGTCTTCGCTTCACACCTTTCCAAAATTTTACAAATTTGATACTTTTGCTTCTTCGGAGGCTGTTTTTGGGAGAAAGGTTCTTCAGACAGTGGTTCCTTCCGTTTAATCCTGCCTTGTCCCTCCCATCATCCGTGTACTTTAGCTTTGGTATTGGTATCCCACAAGTAATGGATGATCCGTGGACTGGATACACTTAACAAGAGAAAACATAATTTATGCTTACCTGATAAATTTATTTCTCTTGTAGTGTATCCAGTCCACGGCCCGCCCTGTCCTTTTAAGGCAGGTCTAATTTTTATTAAAACTACAGTCACCACTGCACCCTATGGTTTTCTCCTTTCTCTGCTTGTTTCGGTCGAATGACTGGATATGGCAGTGAGGGGAGGAGCTATATTGCAGCTCTGCTGTGGGTGATCCTCTTGCAACTTCCTGTTGGGAAGGAGAATATCCCACAAGTAATGGATGATCCGTGGACTGGATACACTACAAGAGAAATAAATTTATCAGGTAAGCATAAATTATGTTTTATTGGTGCGAATCCAAAGGCTACTCATGGAGTAAGATCAGGATTCCTAGGATTGGAGAAGGGGTTATCTGCTAGTTCCTTAAAGGGACAGATTTCTACTTTGTCAATCTTACTACACAAGCGTCTGGCAGATGTCCCAGACGTTCAGTCGTTTTGTCAGGCTTTGATTAGAATTAAGCCTGTGTTTAAACCTGTTGCTCCGCCATGGAGTTTGAATTTAGTTTTAAATGTTCTTCAAGGGGTTCCGTTTGAACCCATGCATTCCATAGATATTAAACTTCTATCTTGGAAAGTTCTGTTTTTAGTAGCTATCTCTTCTGCTCGAAGAGTTTCTGAGCTATCTGCGTTACAATGCGACTCGCCTTATCTTATATTCCATTCTGATAAGGTGGTTTTGCGTACTAAACCTGGATTCCTTCCTAAGGTTGTTTTAAATAAGAATATTAATCAGGAAATTGTTGTTCCTTCTGTGTCCTGACCCTTCTTCTAAGAAGGAGCGCCTGTTACATAATTTGGACGTGGTTCGTGCCTTGAAGTTTTACTTGCAAGCGACCAAGGATTTCCGTCAAACATCTTCTCTGTTTGTTGTCTATTCTGGAAAACGTAGAGGTCAAAAAGCACATATGATAACGCAAGAAGACATGGTCACAGTGTGTCTCCTTTTATCTGTATAGAATCAAGGGTTAATATCCCTGGAAAGGGGATTATTGAACAGGGGGGGGGGGGTTTATGCATAATATCTTTATTGTGTTAATGCTACATCATGTGTGAACATGAGGCTCTAGCAATGTGTGAACAGTCAGGTGAAGATTGGCGCAGCCTTTTTTTGGCACGTTTTCTCTGTAGTGCAGGGGCGGTCCTACATGGCACTCCATGTGACCAGGTGTGGCCTCTTCAACTTCCTCTTTCCTGATCACCATTTGCTGGAGATGTAACAGTTTCTCCGTGGTCCGGGTCATAGGAGGTGGTGAGTGCCCCGGCCATTGGTGTATTAAGATGCCATTTAATCTATCTCAGTCCATATCAAAGGAGCAAGCTATGGAGGACTCTGATATGTTAGAGAATACTCCCTCTTTAATTAAATCTAATACCTGTGTTTATTGTGAGGAAGTACAGGTTGATCCGCCTGCTCAACTGTGTCCACATGTTTTGATAAGATTGCAATATCTAAAAAGAATAAGATATTTAGTACTACTGAGCCATCCACCTCTAAGGGTTCTTTGTCCCGCGAGTTGCGTTCCCAACATTCATCTCCGATTACACATGTAGTTTCCCAAGGCCCTACTAATCCTCCCGCGGGAGGGGCTTTGTGGCCGCCAGTCGCAAGAGGCGATTTCTGCAGCATTCCCTGCCCTACCAGCCCTGCGAAGCGCAAGCAAAGGGAAAGATATAACCTTCCATCTAAGGGGTCATCTGCTCCGTAGGATGTCTCTGAAAAATTATCCGATGAGGAGGGCGTCTCTGACTTGTCGGAGGGTGCTCTCTCTTGGATGGAATCGACGTCTTCTAGACCTCCGGCTACAGAGGAGCCAGATTTTAAGTTTAAGATGGAGCATTTGCGCTTTTAACTGAAAGAAGTGCTTGCTACGTTGGAGGTTCCGGAAACCGAAACTTCGAAGAACCTTCGATCCCTAAGCTAGATAGGGTTTACGAGGACAGGGTGGTGCCTCAGACCTTCCCAGTTCCCGTGAAGATGGCTACGATTATTAAGAATGAGTGGGAGAAACTGGGCTTGTCCTTTTCTCCCTCTTCCTCTTTTAAAAAGCTGTTCCCCGTTCTGGACTCTCAGCTTGAGCTATGGGGGGCCATTCCTAAAGTGGATAGAGCTATTTCCATGCTCGCTAAGTGTACGACTATTCCCCTCGAGGATAGTTCGTCATTCACAGTTAGAATCCATGTTGAGAAAGATGTTCCAACTCACTGGGTTTGTTTTCCAAGCGGCAGCTGCGGTGGCTGGAGCAGCTACCTATTGGTGTGACGCACTGTCAGCTATGGTCGAGGTGGAGACTCCCCTCGAGGAGATACAGGAAAAGATTAGGGCCTTAAGGGTAGCTAATTCTTTTATCTGTGATGCAAACATGCAGGTTATTCGCCTGAATGCCAAGACATCATATTTCTCTGTTTTAGCCAGCAGGGCTCTATGGTTAAAGTCGTGGTCGGCTGACATGTCTTCCAAGTCTAAATTGCTATCCCTTCTTTTTGGTCCAGGTCTGGACTCTATCATATCCACGGTCACAGGAGGCAAGGGTGCTTTCCTTCCGCAGGATAAGAAGAATAAGCCTAAGGGCTCTACATTTCGTCCCTTTTCGTTTGGACAAGTCTCAACGCCAGCAGCCTGCTGCGAAGACCGAGCAGTCCAAGGGATCTTGGAAGCCAGCTCAATCTTGGAACAAGTCCAAGCAGAGCAAGAATTCCGCTGAGACAAAGTCTGCATGAAGGGGCGGCCCCCAATTCGTCGCTGGATCGCGTAGGGGGCAGATTATCTTTGTTCGCAGAGGCTTGTATGATAGACGTACAGGATCCTTGGGTTCTGGAGGTTATCACCCAGGGTTTCAGGATAGGATTCAAGACTCATCCGCCCAGGGGCAGATTCCTCCTGTCACACCTATCCTCAAAACCAGAGAAGAGAGACGCCTTTCTAGAGTGCGCAAGGGATTTCTCATCTCTCAGAGTATTGTTCTAGTACCTCTAGCAGAAAGGGGTCTAGAGTACTAATAAAACCTTTTCGTGGTCCCAAAGAAGGAGGGCACGTTCCGCCTAATTCTGGACCTAAAGTGCCTAAACAAGTTTCTGTCAGTCCCATTGTTCAAAATAGAGACGATCAGATCGATCCTGCCCCTAGTTCAAGAGGGGCAATTTATGACGACAATAGACTTGAAGGGTGCCTACCTTCACGTGCCAATTCACAAGGACCACGTCAGGTTCCTAAGATTAGCATTTCTTGACCAACACTTCCAGTTTGTGGCCCTGCCATTCAGTCTGGCGACTGCCCCAAGAGTCTTTACGAAGGATCTGGGGGCGCTGCTCATGGTAGCGAGAGCCAGAGGTATTGCGGCGGCTCCTTATCTGGATGACATTCTGGTCCATGCTCCCATCCTGCAGTCTCATGGACGACCACTCAAGGGCTCTTCTTCTTCTTCTCCTTCGATCCCATGGATGGAAGATAAACGAAGGAAAGAGTTATCTGGTTCCCAGCAACAGGGTGGAGTTCCTGGGTACTACAATAGATTCCATATCTATGAAGATATTCTTGACAGATCAGAGATGTTCCAAGATTGCATCTAGCTGTCTTGCCCTTCAGAACTCATCAAGGCCATCTGTGGCCAGGTGTATGGAGGTGATTGGGCTCATGGTATCCAGCATAGCTGTCATTCCATTTGCCAGGTTCCATTTCAGGCTTACATGTTTCGCTGAGAGCTGTAACCATAGCCTAAGGTACTGTACAGAAATGTGCCATTTAAAAAGGGTAACAACAATTCTAATAGGCTATACAACCTAATAAAACACGCGCCTACTTTGACTATCTACTAAGTGTAAAATGTAACCCTATGTCTGCCTGCTAGTTTGAAAAGTGCAAACGCAAAGATACATAGGTAAATAAGTGAATGGATGAATATGCAATCACAAATATAAATACAGATAAACAATGATATGTCAAGTCTTTTGGTGTGGAAACCTTAAGGAGCTTATCTATGACAAAATATATGCAGTCATCACATTGGATTAAACGGATATAATATATATATATAGTTGCATATGTGGGTTAACACTGATAGATGCATACAATTATTGAAAATACATAACATAGAGCCAAAGTGCAGTTTAAGATGCAATAGTAAGAAGTATATAGATATATTGCTATATCTGGGCGGTGGCCTTAGAAATAGTACAACTTGATCTCAAGCTTGAACTCAAAAGAATGCTTTAAATTATCTGATAAAAGCCTTAAAGGCACAGAACGAAAAATGTATAAATAAACAGTAAAGCATAAATTGACTGTTGGAATATACAGTCAAAATTTAGGTTAAAGTTTGACAAAGCTGATACTAAAATGTACAAAGGATAAGTGTGTGTATAATGTCAGACCCAAATACTTAATATTCAATATTCTATACAGCTAAGTGGAAAATACACACTAGCAACAACTACTAAGCTTATCAAAAGTGACACTACACTCGTAGTTATAGAAAAGTTTATAAAGAAGAAATATAGCGCAAATGGATGTGAGAGATATAGACACATCTAGAATGTATATTTTTATATATGTATGTACTGAATCAGTAGTATCAAGTTGGGACACCTAAGCAAAGGAAAAAGAGGAAAAAGTGTTGAGTCGTAACATAAAATGTGGATGAATAAAAAGTCATGGGGTAATAGTTACTGAACTAAAGTGGGCTATCAAACAAAGATATCACATTTTATTCCCAGTAGTTAATAAGATCGTATCTTGAATTAAGACTTTGGGGGAGTCTGGTTCTGAGTTGAAAAATCCAGTATACTTCACATTTGGCCAGAATTTTCTCAATATTGCCGCCCCTATGTGGAACCTTGGCTTTCTCAATAGCTATCTATTTGAAGGAATCCAGGCAGCTATTGTGTTTGGTGGCAAAATGTTGCACTAATGGGGTGGTGGCAGTACCTCTAGTGACTGTAGACATATGTTCCCTAATTTTGGAATTGATATCCCTGGAGGTAAGTCCAACATATTGAAGATTGCAAAGTGTACATGTAACGAGATAAATAATATTAGTACTCATGCAATTGAGACAAGATTGTATAGGAAATATTTGGCCTATTACTGTAGATCTAAAATATGTTGTTATCAGTGCATAATCACAGGGTTTGCACTTCCTATGGCCACATCTGTACATCCCCAGATGTCTAAGCCATGAGCTAGAATGTTGTGGGCTCTGCCGTAATTGTGTGGGAGACAGGACAGAAGCAAGAGTGGCATATTTCTTGTATGAGCATCTGATACCGTCCTTAACCATGTCGGTGAGCTTGTCATCCGCTACCAAAAGTGAATAATGTTTCCTGACTATTCCACAGATTTCAGAGTATTGTGCACTAAAATTTGTCACAAAATGAATACCTCTAAAGTCATGTTTGTTGTTTGTGTGTTTGTCTTGTAATATGGTTTCTCTGGAGATACCCTCTACTTGGCTTCTGGCCTGTTTGATGTGTCTTTTAGAGTATTTTCTTTCTTTAAGCCTATTCTCGAGCAACTGTGCTTGCTGCATGTAATCCTCCTGTCTGCTACAATTTCTCTTAATCCTCATGAATTAGCCTTTGGCCACAGCATAAGAGGTATTCTTTGGATGACAACTGGAGGCATGAAGCAATGTGTTGCCCGAGATTGGCTTTCGATAGACCTTAGTAGAAATAGACCCATCACAGTTGCCCAAGATAGTCAATACTGGTAGGATCTAAGGTAAAGGAGAAACCAAGATTGAGCTAATTTTGGTTTAGCCAGGTGACAAAATTGGTTATCCCCTCTGGTGGACCAGACCAGATGCAGAGTAGGTCATCAATATATCTTTTATAAAAGTATATATGTGACCTGAAGGGATTGTTATCTCCATAAATGCTCTCTATTTCCCAAATGCCTAAATATAAATTTGCGTAAGAGGGGGCAAATTTTGCCCCCATGGCAGTACCGCATTTCTGAAGATAACAATTGCCTTCAAAGCAGAAAAAATTGTGGGTAAGGAGGAACTCTAACACACGAACAATAAAAGACTGAAATTCAGGAGTGTATTGCGTGTATTGATCCAGGAATTTTTTTACTGCCAAGATACCTTTGGAATGAGGTATGGAGGAATAAAGTGAAACTACGTCTATAGTGACCCATGTGAAATGGTCGCTCCAGTTTAATTCAGTCAAAAGATTAATAATGTGCTTGTTATCCCTAGTGTAGGATGGTAGCATACTAACTAAAGGCTGTAGGATGGCATCAAGCCATAACAAAAGTCTTTCTAACAAGGAGTCAACCCCACTAACAATGGGGCGTCCCTTCACATCTGTGAGAGATTTATGAACCTTTGGAAGAAGGTGGAACATGGGGATCTTGGGATATTGTACATTAAGAAAGGAAGCGGTCTGTTCATTGAGAAACCCATGTTCTATACCATCATCCAAAATTTCAATTGTCTCCTAAAGTTAGACGTAGGGTTAAAGTCAGTGTGGAATAATCTGAAAGATTATTAAATTGACGTAGCGCCTCTGCTACATAGTCTGATCTGTCCATGACAACAACTGTACCGCCCTTGTCTGCCGAGTTGTCTTATGGCCTCTCTCAATCTTTTGGGTAAATTTTGAGCACAGGTACTGTGTTTGTCATTAAGTTTCTGGAGGTCTTTTTCAACCCTAGAGTGGAAAGTCTCTATAATCTGACCCCTGTTATGGATAGGATAAAAAGAAGATTTATCTTTAAAGGTGGCACTAGTGTTGATAGAACCTGGGTCATGGGAGGATTCAGAATATAGATGTTGTAGGTTAATAGCATCACAAGCTTCAGAAAAAGATTGTGTAATAGATGTATTTGAAACCGTATTACTGGTAAGTGGTGTTTGCTGAGAGAAAAAATGTTTTGACGTCAATCATGGTTTGAAATAAATCAAACCTAACTGTGGGAGCAAATCTTAACCCTAGTTCTAATAGTTAAATTTGTTCATCACTAAGATTAGAAGAAGACAAGTTGATTACAGTGCCTACTTGTATTTTGTCTGTGTTCGATTCCCTCTTAGTTGGTACCTCTCTTAATTCAACAACTAGAAAAACTAATTGTATGAGAAATACAATAGGATTCACAGCAGAGATTGCCACAAATTATATATCATGTGAACTCCAAATAATGGATTCAGATAAAGATTACACTATATATTTAAAAAGTTCCGTAACATTCATACCTTAAGTCTTTATTAATATGACTAGGAACCAACATTCACACAGTAGTGGCGAGAAGAAAAATTTAAAAACACTTAAACTCAGTCAAAAATAATTATTTATGTGCTTAGAAATATATAAATCAGCATGGGCCCACTTGAAATTATCTAAAGTAAGCTAAGCCCTTACAATCCGAGGGCTGATTAACTTTTAACTATTAGTCTAAGTAGGCACCATGATTAACCAACTATTTGCGAGAAAATTCTTATTTGGACATAGGCAAGCAGGTTAAAAACGGCAGACAGGAGAGACAACGCTGCTCCTGCTGGACCCCTGACGCGCGTTTCACAGAACGCTTCCTCAGAGGGGGTGCGGGCCGCCGCTACTCGGCGTTATTTATGAGCCTGTTAAGCCCACCTTCCTGACATGATTGGTTGCCAGGAAGGTGGGCTTAACAGGCTCATAAATAGCGCAGAGTAGCGGCGGCACGCACCCCCTCTGAGGAAGCGTTCTGCAGCATTGTCTCTCCTGTCTGCTGTTTTTAACCTGCTTGCCTATGTCCAAATAAGAATTTTCTCGCAAATAGTTGGTTAATCATGGTGCCTACTTAGACTAATAGTTAAAAGTTAATCAGCCCTCGGATTGTAAGGGATTAGCTTACTTTAGATAATTTCAAGTGGGCCCATGCTGATTTATATATTTCTAAGCACATAAATAATTATTTTTGACTGGGTTTAAGTGTTTTTAAATTTTCTTCTCGCCACTACTGTGTGAATGTTGGTTCCTAGTCATATTAATAAAGACTTAAGGTATGAATGTTACGGAACTTTTTAAATATATAGTGTAATCTTTATCTGAATTCATTATTTGGAGTTCACATGATATATAATTTGTGGCAATCTCTGCTGTGAATCCTATTGTATTTCTCATACAATTAGTTTTTCTAGTTGTTTAGTTCTGTTTTCTGAGATCCCACATCAGATATTGATCCTATTTGGTAATATTTAATATAACATATAGACACAAAATATATGTATTGTAATACAAATAAGGGGACTATATCTGTTATTACCTAACTCCAACTATCCCCCCACAACCTCAATTATAACCTCTCTTAATTCCCTGTATTGACTAACGATTGCCCCCCTATACCCTGTGGTATCAGGCCCTGGGGAAAAACCTGATCAAGAGTGGATTGATCACAGTTATTAGTATGTTGAATTGTGTACAAGTGCGCTGGATTCAAAAGTGTGCTAGTGTTGACATATTTAGAAGTGTGAGTCGCTGTATTTGATTTCTCTTTAGGAATAGCTCCTAATGGACGTCCTATTACGTTTAAGGCTACTGCAGAAGACGTTTTTAATATACTACTTTGTTGATTGCTCTTAGTGTTAGTATAAGTGAGTCATCCTGTGTCCTCCTCGTTAGCAGAAAGATTCTCATCTGATGATCTATCTGATCTATCTGTGTCGCTATCTGAAAATGTGACTGATCTGGAATTTCTGTTACGGTTTCTACGGTTACCTCTATTTTTCTTAGGTTTAGGTGTATTACGTCTGTAGTCATGGCGTTGTTTTTTGCTCCATATATAGACAGAACCTTTTAGGTAATCAGTTTTGTCCGTTTATTTTCCATTATAACTGATTTTCCTCTGGCTAAAGAGGCTTGTAGAATCTGATCAAATTTAGAAAAATCCTGATCTTGGCTGCGTCTATTCAATTCTAATTGTAGTGTATCTATTTCAGCTTTGATCTCATTTAGATGTTTTTTTCTACATTGTATAAGCAATAACATAAGCTGCAATGAACATTCGGATAAAATATTGTTCCAAGCATTAACAAAGTCTTTGTCATTAGTATCAATTTCAAATGTTGGGAACTTGAAAATTCTAATCCCCCTTGGTATCATCTTGGCTTTAATGTAGGATTGAAAAGTCCAAATGTCCCATCGTGCTTTTATTTCCCTGAATAGCAAGTTCTCCAGGGCTTTTGGGATTACATACATGCTTTTTCACTTTTTTTTGGTTAAGGAGCATTATCCGTTTTTGGCCTATGAGACAGCGGGACATAAGCCTCCTCAGAGGATTACGGCTCGCTCAACTAGAGCTGTGACCTCTTCTTGGGCCTTTAAGAACGAGGCCTTTGTGGAGCAGATTTGTAAGGCGGTTACTTAGTCCTCCTTACATACTTTTACAAAGTTTTACAAATTTGATGTTTTTGCTTCGGCGGAAGCTGTGTTTGGGAGAAAGGTTCTGCAGGCTGTGGTGCCCTCAGTATAGGGTCCGCCTCCTTTTACCCTCCCGTTTTTTGCTCATTCATTGTCCTCTAGAGCTTGGGTATTTGTTCCCACAAGTAATGAATGAAGCAGTGGACTCTCCTCCCATTAAGATGGAAAACATAAATTATGCTTACCTGATAATTACATTTCCATCTGTGGGAGGAGAGTTCACTGCTCCCGCCCGTTTGCTCCGGTGGGCGGACCTAAATGTAATATTATTCTTCTGGCACCATTTATACCCTGATATTTCTCCTACTGTTCCTTGTTTCCTTGGCAGAATGACTGAGGGATGAGGGGAGTGGGGGAGGTATTTAAGCCTTTGGCTGGGGTGACTTTGCCTCCTCCTGGTGGCCAGGTTCTTATTTCCCACAAGTAATGAATGAAGCAGTGGACTCTCCTCCCACAGATGGAAATGAAATTATCAGGTAAGCATAATTTGTCAAGTCCATGTCAGAAGCGATGCTACAAGACTGTCAGACTTGAGAGACTGTGTTTCTGTTTCACAGCATGGATTCTGGTAAGATTGTTTCAATTTTTACATATGTTGAAAACGCTAGAAGACAGGGTCACAGTGTGGCTCCTTTTATATTAATAAAATCATCGGTTAATATCTCCTGAGGGTTATTGAACAGTGGGGATTAATCAAATGTGATGCATTGATTTTATGCTGCTTTATGTGTGAGATTTATTGGTCTCATAGATTGTTCGTTACGTGGCTGGAACGTACAGGTTTTTACTTTCACTTTGAGTGCTGCACAGCTTTTAGCTTGGCGCGCTTTTTCTCATAGCAGGGACGGTCCTGCCTTGCGCACCATGTGACCGGGAGTGGCCTCGCTTTCATTTCCTCTTTCCTGACCGTGCTGGCTGTTGGAGAAGACGCTATTTCTTTGTATTGTCTGGATCTAGGAGATGGTGAGTGCCACAGCCATTGGGAATGTAAAGGTGCTGTTTTTGACAAATAAAGATTGTTTATTTTCTGTGTCCTGCTGTCACCTTAAGCTATGGAGAATTCTGATGTTTTAGAGGGTACTCCCTCTATTCCAAATACCTGTTTATATTGTGAGGAGGCTTTGGTATGCCCGCCCTCTCAATTATGTTCCACATGCCTTGACAATGTTATTTGGTCAAAGAAGATTAACCCTTTTAGTACCACTGAGCCGTCAACCTCTGAGGACTCACCGTCCCGTGAGGTGCATACCTGACATTCATCTTTTTCTACACACGCAGCTTCCCGTAGCATGCTTGATCCTCCATCTGGAGGGGGCCTTTTACCACCAGATTTTACTGTGCAGTTAAAAACGGCGGTGTCTGAGGCCCTCAGTGCTTTAGCTCGCCCTTCTAAGCGCAAGTGAAAGGTTAAACATAGCTTTCCTGCCCCGGGGTCATCATGTAATTTGTTGGATTTAACTGCTCTGCCTCAGTTATCTGAGGATGAGTTGCACTCTGAGGCTTCAGAGGGTGAACTTTCCTGGGAGATTGTGTCTACGAACACAAGCCTATAAGGATGGGGAGCTGTTTGGGGTGCCAAGAAGGCACAGGGCCTGTGGACTCACCATCAGGGTGGAACGAGAAGCTCCCTAGCAATGAGGGAAGTATCTCGGATTCTGGAGTGGGCAGAATCCCACAGCTGTTCGCTATCAGCAATCCACATTCCGGGTGTGGACAACTGGGAAGTGGATTTTCTCAGCAGATAATGTTTTAATCCGGGGGAATGGTCTCTCCATCCCGAAGTGTTTTGCTGAGATATGCAACAGGTGGGGGACGCCGGAGTTGGATCTCATGGCGTCCCGTCTCGATACCAAGCTACCCAGATATGGGTCGAGGTCCAGGGATCCTCAGGAGGAGCTAATAGACACATTAGTAGTGCCTTGGAGGTTCAGTCTGATTTACCTTTTCCCGCCGTTACCACTCCTGCCTCGTGTAGTGGCCTGCATCAAGCAGGAGCAGGCATCAGTCATACTGATTGCTTCATCGTGGCTGTGAAGGATGTGGTTCGCGGATCTGGTGGGGATGTCATCCTCTCCTCCGTGGAAATTACCTTGTCGCAGGGATCTGCTGGAACAAGGTCCTTTTGTTCATCAAATCTAGATTTTCTGAGGCTGACTGCGTGGAGATTGAACGCTTAGTCGTAGCCAAGAGAGGTTTTTCTGAGAGAGTTATTGATACTCTCATGCAAGCTCGTAAACTGGTTACTCTTCGCATCTATCATAAGGTGTGAAGAGCGTGGATTTTCCTAGCATAAAGTTAAGGTTGCCAGGATCCTATCGTTTCTCCAGGATGGACTGGAGAAGGGCCTTTCTGCCAGTTCCCTGAGGGGACAGATTTTGGCCCTGTCTGTTTTACTGCACAAGAGGCTCTCGGAGCTTCCAGATGTACAGTCCTTTGTTAAGGCTCTAACTATGATCAAACCTGTGTTTAGATCTAAGGCTCCTCCTTGGAGTCTAAATCTTGTTCTTAAGGTTTTGCAACGGGCTCTGTTTGAGCCTATGCATGAAGTTGATATTAAATTATTGTCTTGGAAGGTTCTTTTTCTACTAGCTATTGCGTCTGCGCGCAGAGTATCGGAGATTGCTGCCTTGCAACGTGAGCCTCCTTATCTGGTGTTTCATTCTGATAAGGCTGTCCTACGTACTAAATTAGGTTTTCTTCCTAAGGTCGTGTCAGACCCCAACATCAATCAAGAGATTGTGGTTCCTTCCTTGTGTCCCAATCCTTCTTCTTCGAAGGAGCGTTTGCTTCATAATTTGGATGTGGTTCGTGCCTTGAAGTTCTATCTTCAGGCTACTAAGGATTTTAGATAAACTTCATCCTTGTTTGTTGTCTATTCCGGGAAGAGTAAGGGTCAGAAGGTCTCTTCGACTTCCTTATCTTTTTGGTTAAGGCGTGTTATCCGCTTATCTTATGAGACAGCGGAATATAAACCTCCTCAGAGGATTACGGCTCCTTCTACTAGAGTAGTGGCTTCCTTTTGGGCCTTTAAGAGTGAAGACTCTATGGATCAGATTTGTAAGGCGGCTACCTGGTCTTCCTTACATAATTTTTCTAAATTTTACAAGTTTGATGTTTTTGCTTCAGCTGAAGCAGCCTTTGGGAAGTTTTGCAGGCTATGGTGCCCTCAGATTAGGGTCTGCCTCTCTTTTTGTCCATCCCGTTATCATTCAGTGTCCTCTAAAGCTTGGGTATAAGTTTCCCAACAGTAAGGAATGATGCCGTGGACTCTCCCTATATGTATAGAGTCCACGGCCCCCGCCCGTGTTTTTCGATGGGCGGCCCCCTAAATGATGTTTTTTTTCTGGCACCATTAATACCCTGATATTTCTACTACTGTTCCTTGTTCCCTCGGCAGAGTGACTGGGGGATGGGGAAAGTGGAAGAGGTATTTAAGCCTTTGGCTGGGGTGTCTTTGCCTCCTCCTGGTGGCCAGGTTCAGTATTTCCCAACAGTAAGGAAAGATGCCATGGACTCTCCTTATACAGAAGGAAATTAAATTATCTGGTAAGCATAATTTATGTTTAAGTGGTTCTCCCTGTGCACATGGCGGCATTAAACTTTAGTTGTCATATCTAGGACATTCCTAACATAAAACACTATGGACCTGTTGATTTCCAACTCATTGGCATGGAGATAAATCAAGAAAAATCTTTGGGTGGCTTTTTTGGAGCATTATATTGTAATGTGTGTGTCCTTCTTCACAAACAGAAATCTGCATAGCAAGATAAACAGCTCTCAAGCTAAAATTTATTTTTCTAAAATTCTTTGAGGGATCTCACAGTACTGACGAGACTTCTTAGATAATCTTACCATTCCAGGGAGCTTTAAAAAAATCAGGCCCTATGATGTGCCATCCTTTATCACTCATGACACAATTATCAATGTAGGAGATAAGTCTCATTTTCAGAAATCTACAATCATAACTAATTAGGGAAATCATGTTTTAAAAGCAGCCATCAGATTGTTGGGCATTAGTGTTAAAAAAAATACCAGCCTACAAGAGGAAGCTGAGATCAGATATGTAAGAATGCAGCTGTAATCAGATGAATCTTCCTCTGTCAAATGTTTTAACCAAGATATCCGGAAAATGTAATATTTACTCTGTAACAGACAGGAAACCCTTTTTTTAAAAAAAAAAAAAAAAAACCTCAGGTTTCTTCAGTTGGGCTACATAAGCAGGGCAGGTGGGTACTCTCATCATTCTTATTGCTCAATGTTTTTCTTTCCACTTTATAGCCATTTAATGCTATTATTATTATTAGTTTTATTTCATGTATGCAACATTCTGGATAATAAACACAATTAAATCTTAAAATGTGTAAAAAATATAAATATTTTAAGTGTGTTTCATATGTGTTCTGGTCTGTTTAGAAAAGCAAGTTTAGATTAATATTCTTTGCTCAGATCATAGCTGATTTAGACCATCCTGTGGAAGACCACAGTTTCACTAAAAAATTACAAGATTTTATTTTGCTCTTGTGTTTATTATAACCTTTATTATTTGTATGTATGTATTTATTTAAAGGGACACTGTACCCAAATTTTTTCTTTTGTAATTCAGAAAGAGCATGCAATTTTAAGCAACTTTCTAATTTACTCCTATTATCAATTTTTCTTCATTCTCTTGCTATCATTATTTGAAAAAGAAGGCATCTAAGTATTTTTTGGTTTCAGTACTCTGGACAGCACTTTTTTATTGGTGGATGAATTTATCCACCAATCAGCAAGGACAACCCAGGTTGTTCACCAAAAATGGGCCGGCAATTAAACTTACATTCTTGCATTTCAAATAAAGATACCAAGAGAATGAAGAAAATTTGATAATAGGAGTAAATTAAAAAGTTGCTTAAAATTTCATGCTCAATCTGAATCACAAAAGAAAATTTTTGGGTACAGTGTCCCTTTAATTTAATATCACCATGGTGTTATATATGATGTGGTAGCTAGATTAGGCTTGTTCAAATAATAATATTTAGTGTATGTGTATAAACATACATTCACCGGCTTGTATGTAGAAACCACGTATGTATTATGTTTTCCTAAAATGCTTTGCAGGCTCACATCAATGAAGATAAGTTAAAATGTAAAGTAGCTGCCTTGGAAAACCAGCTTTTCATATATTCTCAGGTAAACTGAACCACTTTCCTATTGTACTCAAATTTTAGTTCATTGCTAATATTATCAACTTATTTATATTTTTGTGTTACCTTATGTTTGTTCTAAGTAGCCCATGGGACAAGTAAGAAAAGGGGGCCCTGGAATAAGGGACAGTCTACACCAGAATTTTTATTGTTTAAAAAGATAGATAATCCCTTTATTACCCATTCCCTAGTTTTGCACAACCAACACAGTTGTATAAATACACTTTTTACCTCTGTAATTACCTTGTATCTAAGCCTCTGCAAACTGCCCCCTTATTTCAGTTCTTTTGACAGACATCCGTTTTAGCCAATCAGAGCTGGCTCACCTGAACTCCACATGCGTGAGCACAGTGTTATCTATATGACACGCAGGAACTAACACCCTCTAGTGGTAAAAAACTGTCAAAATATCCTGAGAGAAGAGGCGGCCTTCAAGGGATTAGAAATTAGCATATGAACCTCCTAGGTTTAGCTTTCAACTAAGAATACCAAGAGAACAAAGCAAAATTGGTGATAAAAGTAAATTGGAAAATTGTTTAAAATTACATTCTCTATCTGAATCATGAAAGTTTATTTTGGACTATACTGTCCCTTTAAGTAGGAACTATGTTCACTGTTATACGATTATATGATTTGACTGCATTTAATTTCTCTGCCTCTCAAGAAGACTTTGCTTCTTGTCCAACAAGACAATGCAATAACAATAACTTTGAATTTCAAATGTGCAGTAGTTGTTTTTCTGTATCATGTGACAGTTCTAAGCCAGTCACAGAAAATCAAATTAAGTATGCACAGCGTAAATCATAATTTAAGTACACTGGATTAGCAAACAAACATAGAAATTCATAATTACAAGTACAAGATCCAAAGCAAAATTGTTGTTTTATTGTAAAATGGGCTGAACATTGACATTCCATGGGCAAATCCCAGCGCAATTATCTAAACATTTCCACCCTACAGATCTCTTAAGAGATGAAGAGAGTCCATAGGTGTCCATAACATGTAAGATATATTTCCTGCCACTAGAAGGAGGTCAAGAGCCCTCACAAGAGCTCTAATCCCTCTCACCTTCTATTCCCACTCAGTTCATTCTAGGCCTCCAAAGAAAGAAGTACTCTGCAAGCAAGATTTTATTATTTTCTAATCATTTATTTTGAGCTGAGACCTGACTTGAGACCCAGTACCCCTCTTCCATCTTTACTCAGGAAAGACTTTAGGATATTTTCTCCAAGATTCTGAGTGAAGCAGGGGTAAAGGAATACCTCAGTTATGGTATGTTCGTACCATCATGGGTAAATCAGCCATCACGGGTAAATACCTCAGCCATAATTGCACTCAGGTGTTACGGAGACCCTGTCCCTTGGCCTCCACCTGAGGGGTTGCTGCTATATCTGACAGTATCCTCTGCAGTATATTTGCACTGGATTGGCTCTCTACTATATCAGCATTCTTTGAGGGAGAAAGGCCTCAACAAGCTGGTAAGATATAGTGGAGGGGTGCAGCAGTATAGGTAAGGGACACAGACACAAAACACAGCCCAGGAACTATCCCTAGAACTCTTCTTATATAGGTACTACATAGTTGGGGGTTCTCAGCGATTTACCTTTGTGTTTAACACAAACATTTATGGAATTCAGAGTTAAAATCCCTCATATTTCATTGTCCTATTACCCCTTAGCAGCCTCAGTATGTTTTTGGGTTAACTATTTTCCTCACAAAACAAAAATCCTTTACTGTCTCTAAGAAAACCGCTAACTTACTTATGTAATTAGATGTTCAACTCATTGGGGTTGAGGGCACAAGGTGGATCAAAGGAGGGTTTTTTATTTACTATTACAGGGACTTTCTCCAGACCTTCCAATCTATCTGGGCCCAGTTTTAACACTTTATATGCCTAGGAGGTGGGTGAGTACCCACGTAGGAGCTGCTGAGGGGGTGGGTAATAAACCATTTTTCTGAGAAAAATTGATTTGCCTTTTTCTCTGTTTTCTAGGGTTCTGAGGGCTTTCTTATAGGCTGTTTGTTGGATTTTGGGTAAATACACTGATTATTTAAAGCTTTGGAATATATTATTTCCAATTTCTCACAGTTTTGCTTAAAATTTTGGAGTAATGTCTGTACCCCCACCTAATATGACTGACCCATTAGAAGAGACTCCTAGGGAACATACTGCAGCCCAACAACTTTTTGCAGTCAATTATCCCTGTTTATTATGCAAGCTGTTCTAGTGGACTACATTAACCAGTTATGTACTAATTGTGTTTCACATCTCCAAATCGCAAGCCATAATCCTGTCATTATGACACCTGACAGACATTTAGTGCCCATGTCTGTTGTATGGCTCAGGGGGTTTCCACAGACTTTTCTCCAAAGTTTAAAACAAGTCTTCAAAAGGCTATGGCCTAGTTTCCATTGAGGTGATAAAGTTTGGACTTTAATAGAGATACATGTTTCTATTACCAGTTTCCACAATTTACCACCTCAATGGAAACTAGGCCTATGACAGAGTTTTTAGTGGCTATCTCCAAACCAAGTAAGTATAAGCGAAAGGCAGGAGATTTATCCCACACCCCACGTGTAGTAGGCAGGGTCCTATTCCCCAGGCTCATTTACCACCAAGCTTACAAAGGGGGAAATCTCCTCTGAGAACATTGAGCCTATAAATGAGCCAGAGGCTGATTCCACGTTTAGATTTAAAGTGGACAATATCCGCTTCCTGCTTTTAGGAGGTTTTGAATACCTTTAGAGCTATCAGTACCGAATCCAAAGGATTCCAAGCCTGTAAATAAGTTGAATCAAGTTTTTAAAGCTCTGCCTAAGGTGCCTAAGGCCTTTGAAACACCAGACTCAGTTACAGAATATATAGCTAAAGAATGGAAGAAACCAGGCATTCCTTTTGCACCTTCTTACAAGTTCAAAAGAACTTATTACAAGTTGCACCTTCTTACAAGTTCAAAAGAACTTATTACAAGTTCAAAAGAAATTATTCTCCCAATGAGCTCTTCAGCTTAGACCTGCAGTAGCAATCAGCTGTGTGGCCACTTCAGCGTCCTTCTGGTGTGATTCTCTTAAATGGTTTCTGATCAATCTTTGACATCATCAAAAATGATGTAAAAAATATGTCCGTTGCTGCTTTTTTAAAGGAGAGCTTTATGGCTTAAATCTTGGTCAGCTGATATGGTCTCTAAGAATAGTCTATTATCAGTCCCTTTTGAAGGGCAGATGCTTTTTGGATCAAATTTGGATTCTATTATCAAAACTGTCACTCGGGGAAAAGCAGCTTTTTTACCTAAGGAAAAAAATTCTAAGGGAAAGTAAAAACAAACAAATAATTTCCGTTCCTTTTGCTCTCCTAAAGATCAAAAGCCCCCATCCAGCCAGAAGTCTGAATCCTCCAAGCCTTTCTGGAAGCCTGCATCTTCTTGGTCTAAGAACAAACAGACCAAAAATTCCAATTCAAGTCAGAAATCTTCATGAAGGGATGGCCCTTCATGATTTATTCGTTTATTCGTTTTCAGGAGGCCTGGTCTTGATCAGTTCAGGATCATAAAAAAGGGGAAAGGGATAAAGCGCTAAAAGAAGCAAGGATACCAGGAGGATGGTATTGTATGCATATAACATTTTTTATTTATGTTAACTCTCACCTAGATTCTCATATTTAGCATGTATTCTTAATTCCGAAATCATTATCAATATAATCAGGTGTCACTAGTGTACAAAACATAGTTAAATAAACTCAAAGTGTCAAAGTGTGTGTTTGTGTGTGTATATATATATATATATATATATATATATATATATATATATATATATATATATATATATATATATATATGAGAGAGAGAGAGAGGTAGAAAGTGGGGAAAAAGGAATTATGTTTAAAAGGACCACAAGACTTCCAAGTTACCTCCCCAGTTAGGAATTATTCAAAACTACTTATGATCATGGACAGACATTGGAGTCATAAATTAAGTTTATATCAGAAAGCTCTCACTATGGATGTGAGGTAACCAAGACTAATGTTACTGGCAATTAGTATAATACTGGTGGGATATGGCTGATCTGCTGGATGGCAATTGCTGGAATTCAGGTGGAATAGCTTTGTGTGCGGGAAAATTATTAGAATGAATAATAATTAATATTTAATTTAAAAAAAGTAGATGGAGGAGAGGAAGACTACCTTTGAGACAGGACCTTCTTGTTCAGGGTCCATTCGAACATCCAAATCTGGTCTCCCTCCAGCTGACGGCTTGGAGATTGAACGCTTGATTCTATCAAAGGGTGGGTTTTCAGATTCTGTGATAGATACTCTGGTTCAGGCCAGAAAACCGGTAACTAGAAAGATTTACCATAAAATATGGAAAAGATATATCTGCTGGTGTGAATCCAAGGGATTCCCATGGAATAAGATACAAATTCCTAAGATTCTTTCCTTTCTGCAAGAAGGTTTGGATAAACGATTATCTGCGAGTTCTCTAAAGGGACAGATTTCTGCTTTATCTGTCTTACTACACAAACGACTGGCAGCTGTGCCAGATGTTCAAGCATTTGTTCAGGCTCTGGTTAGGATCAAGCCTGTTTACAGACCTTTGACTCCTCCCTGGAGTTTAAATCTAGTTCTTTCAGTTCTTCAAGGGGTTCCGTTTGAACCTCTACATTCCATAGATATTGTTGTTATCTTGGAAAGTTTTGTTTTTGGTTGCTATTTCTTCTGCTAGAAGAGTTTCAGAGTTATCTGCTCTGCAGTGTTCTCCGCCCTATCTGGTGTTCCATGCAGATAAGGTGGTTTTGCGTACTAAGCCTGGTTTTCTTCCAAAGGTTGTTTCTAACAAAAATATTAACCAGGAGATAGTTGTACCTTCTTTGTGTCCGAATCCAGTTTCAAAGAAGGAACGTTTGTTACACAATTTGGACGTAGTCCGTGCTCTAAAATTCTATTTAGAAGCAACAAAAGATTTCAGACAAACATCTTCTCTGTTTGTCGTCTATTCTGGTAAAAGGAGAGGTCATAAAGCGACTTCTACCTCTCTTTCCTTTTGGCTTAAAAGCATCATCCGATTGGCTTACGAGACTGCTGGACGGCAGCCTCCTGAAAGAATCACAGCTCACTCCACTAGGGCTATGGCTTCCACATGGGCCTTCAAGAACGAGGCTTCTGTTGATCAGATATGTAAGGCAGCGACTTGGTCTTCACTGCACACTTTTGCCAAATTTTACAAATTTGATACTTTTGCTTCTTCGGAGGCTATTTTTTGGAGAAAGGTTTTGCAAGCCGTGGTGCCTTCCGTTTAGGTAACCTGATTTGCTCCCTCCCTTCATCCGTGTCCTAAAGCTTTGGTATTGGTTCCCACAAGTAAGGATGATGCCGTGGACCGGACACACCAATGTTGGAGAAAACAGAATTTATGCTTACCTGATAAATTACTTTCTCCAACGGTGTGTCCGGTCCACGGCCCACCCTGGTTTTTTAATCAGGTCTGATGAATTATTTTCTCTAACTACAGTCACCACGGTACCATATGGTTTCTCCTATTTTTTCCTCCTGTCCGTCGGTCGAATGACTGGGGTGGGCGGAGCCTAGGAGGGACTATATGGCCAGCTTTGCTGGGACTCTTTGCCATTTCCTGTTGGGGAAGAGATATTCCCACAAGTAAGGATGACGCCGTGGACCGGACACACCGTTGGAGAAAGTAATTTATCAGGTAAGCATAAATTCTGTTTTTATACATGAGATACGGTACTAATATACTTTAAGAACATACATATACACACATAATATGACCGGTCATAAAACAACAATAAATAAATAAAATGTTCTAAAATATGTATAAAACTAAATATTAAAAAATGGATGGTTCGTGAGACAATAAATATATCTCTTCTTATTTTAGACAGTCACTTATGTGTCAATCCGACCAACTAAAATGTTCATGTGAGTTATAGGTATCGACACAGAACGGATCTTCTTTCTGAGACTCTCAACGTAACGTGTGACGTCACCAGCTGCACAGAGCTGTACGGACACCTGTGTGGTAGGCACATAGAGGTGTAGCAGCCCTGCAGCGTGGTTGACATACACACTTTGTATACGCATTTTGTGACTTTTACATATGTTTATCTGGATAAAGAACAGTGATACCTATATCAAACCCGGCAAAGTGGAGTTTTTTACCTAATATTGGTTGATTCCTGAACATCACACAATGATTGAAACTCTAAGGAATTAGAGACAGTTCTACATGCTATTTACCCTATACACATTGCCTCTCTTGGTCTCTCTCAGGTTCACATGAACATTTTAGTTGGTCGGATTGACACATAAGTGACTGTCTCGTATAAGAAGATATATATTTATTGTCTCACGAACGATCCATTTTTTAGTATTTAGTTTTATACATATTTTATAACATTTTATTTATTGTTGTTTTATGACCCGTCATATTATGTGTGTATATGTATGTTCTTAAAGTATATTAGTACCGTATCTCATGTATAAAATAAATATTTTTGTACTTTCTAAACATATATTGTATATCCTATTAGACATTCTATTTACTATCCAACTTATCTTTCTTAGTGTTCATTTATCTTTATTATAGGTCTATATTATAGAGACTATTAATAAAATATTATATAGGTCTTGTTCACATATATCCCCATAGCTGCTAGCTCACACACACACTTTTATACTTTTTACTCCCTGAAGAGTGTGAAGAGACACACCCTCTGAATCTTAATAATGCAAAATTATGTCAGGAAAATAGATGCATAAGAAATTAGTCTATTATAACTCCCATAAATGCTACCCTCATAGTAGGATATAAGGAGCTATAGGTACATTGATACTCCCAACTATTGTCTTGAAAGACAGGTTTGAGAGTAAGAGCAACAGCTGTTGATAGAAAATAAGCTTGCATGAGATATCAGCCAGATAAGGAGCAACTGAAATGTCCTGATTCTGAATACCAGGAAGAGTGTATCCCACACAATGTGGCATAGTTTTGCAGATAAACTGGGGCAAAAAAGTATTTAGTCAGCCACCAATTGTGCAAGTTCTCCCACTTAAGAAGATGAGAGAGGCCTGTAATTTTCATCATAGGTATACCTCAACTATAAGAGACAAAATGTGGAAACAAATCCAGACAATCACATTGTCTGATTTGGAAAGAATTTATTTGCATATTATGGTGGAAAATAAGTATTTGGTCACCTACAAACCAGCCAGATTTCTGGCTCTCACAGACCTGTATCTTCTTCTTTAAGAGGCTACTCTGTCCTCCACTCATTACCTGTATTAATGGCACCTGTTATCAGTATAAAAGACACCTGTCCACAACCTCAAACAGTCACGCTCCAAACTCCACTATGGTGAAGACCAAATAGCTGTCGAAGGACACCAGAAACAAAATTGTAGACCTGCACCAGGCTGGGAAGACTGAATCTGCAATAGGCAAGCAGCTTGGTATGAAGAAATCAACTGTGGGAGCAATAATTAGAAAATGGAAGACATACAAGACCACTGATAATCTCCCTCGATCTGGGGCTCCTCGCAAGATCTCACCCGTGGGGTCAAAATGATCATAAGAACGGTGAGCAAACATCCCAGAACCACACGGGGGGACCTAGTGAATGACCTGCAGAGAGCTGGGACCAACGTAACAAAGGCTACCATCAGTAACACACTACGCCGCCAGGGACTCAGATCCTGCAGTGCCAGACGTGTCCCCGTGCTTAAGCCAGTACATGTCCGGGCCCGTCTGAAGTATGCTAGAGAGCATTTGGATGATCCAGAAGCAGATTGGGAGAATGTCATATGGTCAGATGAAACCAAAGTAGAACTGTTTGGTAGAAACACAACTCGTCGTGTTTGGAGGAGAGAGAATGCTGAGTTGCAACCAACGAACACCATACCTACTGTGAAGCATGGGGGTGGCAACATCATGCTTTGGGGCTGTTTCTCTGCAAAGGGAACAGGACGACTGATCCGTGTACATGAAAGAATGAATGGGGCCATGTATCGTGATATTTTGAGTGCAAACCTCCTTCCATCAGCAAGGGCATTGAAGATGAAACGTGGCTGGGTCTTTCAGCATGACAATGATCCCAAACACACCACCGGGCAATGAAGGAGTGGCTTCGTAAGAAGCATTCCAAGGTCCTGAAGTGGTCTAGCCAGTCTCCAGATCTCAACCCCATAGAAAACATTTGGAGGGAGTTGAAAGTCTGTGTTGCCCAGCGACAGCCCCAAAACATCACTGCTCTAGAGGAGATCTGCATGCAGGAATGGGCCAACATACAAGCAACAGTGTGTGACAACCTTGTGAAGACTTACAGAAAACGTTTGACCTCTGTCATTGCCAACAAAGGATATATAACAAAGTATTGAGATTAACTTTTGATTAGGCTGTTATGTGGACCTCCTGACTAAAGGAGCAGCACATATAGACCAACAGGTACACATTAGATACTTGTAAATCCATGTCCAGAGTAAGCAGAGAATGTGATTGTCTGTCTGGATTTGTTTCCACATTTTGTCTCTCATAGTTGAGGTATACCTATGATGAAAATGACAGGTCTCTCTCATCTTCTTAAGTGGGAGAAATTGCACAATTGGTGGCTGACTAAATACTTTTTTGCCCCACTGTATACAAAATCTCAGGAACTGAAAATAATAGCTATGTATAGGGAAGTGCAGGCAAGAATACTAGAGGTCTATATTAGTCATAAACGGACCCTTGATTAAGGGAAACCTCTCTTGATCCTGAGATTACACAGGAAATAGGATTAAATATGCCCCTATCTTCTAAATACTTTTGTAAATGTTGCCGCTGTTAAATATCATATATCTCTTGAAGGATAAGAGAATCAGTCCAGATATCCTATCAATTTTCAGGGTAGAACCTGCAATGTAGAAATTTATACATAAGTTTATACAACGTTTAAAAATATGTACATGACATAAACATCAGATGTAGTATACATGTACCTACTTTAAGTATTTGCACATAGTTAGGCTGTTATGTGGACCTCCTGACTAAAGGAGCAGCACATATAGACCAACAGGTACACATTAGATACTTGTAAATCCATGTCCAGAGTAAGCAGAGACTGTGTATACTCACAAAGTAAATATACAATGTACATAGTTAATATTCATAATATTCATAATTAATGCTCAGTGTCTGCATGATAAATGTATTTGCATACATATAAATCACGCATACAATGTATAAAAGAGATACCAATGGATCTACTAAAGGATCTCTGCAAATCGTGAAAATGTTTATGACCAATATTAAGTATCTGCATGACAGAACCTTAGTGCATATAAATTAAATGTAAATTAGGTATAAAAAGATACCCAAAGATATTATCTCTAAAGGATCTCTAGATATAGTAACAATATTCATGACCAATGTCCAGTATCTGCATGAAAGAACCTTTGTGTATATAAATAACACATAACATAGGTATAAAAGATATACCAATAGATCTTATCTCTAAAGGATCTCCACTGTTGTATAAATATACAGATAAATCCTGCAACCTGCAATAGGAAATATACATGCAGAGCAACATGAATGAAAGGTATATATCTAGAGAGGTATATACTATATAATTGTGTACACTAATAGCATAGGACATGTAATGTCTTGCATCCACAGAGACAGGAGTTCTTCCTATGTAAAAAGTATAGTGTAAAAGCATCTGCATAATGCAACAGTATAAAAATGCAGACTGGCATAAATAAACTATCTGTTTACATCCCTTGGCAATGAATGGAGTACAATGCTTAATTGACTTATAAATAAGTATTAATTGCTTATATAGTTATAATAATTGGTAATGGCACCATATGTTATTATGTTTAGTACAATAAATAATTGGACATATTATATTAAATTTGGTACACTGCAGTTAACATAAGAATGAGCTATGGTGTACAGCTGCCTAAGGTATTTATATGGAAAAAAACCTTCAGAGAGGATGTTATCAATTCTGAAACTTTGGTAATCAGCACAAGAAATATGTTGCACATTTACCTCAGACAACTGAATTAAAACCCAAGATTTACGTTTACTTAGTTTGGGGACAGCCATTAAATAAATAGTCACTAATATGTATATGTATTATTATATATTATAGCTTCAGGAGTAAAAACAGTAGTTTTCCCATGATTGTCAAGTACAAGGAGAATTGCCTCTGAACATTAGACTGTTGTGGCTGATAAGTATGCAAAATGTGAGGTATACAATTCTTACAGGTTTGAGTGACCCATTGTACTAGAACATCTTTGCAAAATAAACATATATATGTATAAAGAGGAATATCTGTAACTGACTCCTCTAAGGACAAAAATATTTTGTTCCATGTTTGTACTCATAACAGTGTACAATGACACTTTATATAATAAGCAGTGCAGAGAAAACCTGGTAGAGAGCACTCTACACTATAACTCCCTCAGACACTTAAACAGTCTCTCAATGTAATCAGCTTTATAGCCCTCAGAAATAAGAAGATGCCTTAACTACCCCCTGGCAGCTCCAATATGGTTATTCACCCCTTGCCTGAGTTTGGCAGGCACTGAAAATCAGATTAGAATCTGTTTACAAGTAGGGACCAACTGTTGTAGGGTAAAATCTAGTCGCAGGTGCTCTGGATAGAGAGAGAAAGGTATGGAAACACTGATGGGCGGAACTACAGCCAGGAGTAAAGCTGGCATCTTTGTATAATCTAAAAAACACTTTTGGTTGTTTGTGAATAAAATATAGTACACCAAGAATAATAATCCTTTAAACCCTGTTAAAATGTGTTCCCCAGTCTAATAATCATTTAAACCTTGTCAAAATGTGTTCCCCAGTCTAATCAGAGCCTGTACTACAGAACCACACCATGCACTAAACTATTGCCGGTTCTCTTAAAGGGCCATATATATATAATTTTAAAAAGTGATCAAATAAATCTGCGAAAGGGTTAAAAAGGGCCAGAGGCTTCCCTAATAATGTTCCTAATGCTAGTAAAACTGTTAGGGATATGAAATGGAGAAAAAATGGTGCCATTAGGGGAGCAGGTAAAGTCCCCTGGCGATGCTGTACCTGTGTCAGAGTACCAACAAATAGCCTCTGGGCCTGGTCTGTGCTGTGTAAAGGCACTTACCTTATGCAGCACCCCTCCACTGGCTTATCAGACACGTCAATGTTAATGCAGCTGCAGCAGTATCCAGTAGAGAGCCCATCCAGTGCAGGTATTGAGTACCACAGAGGATTGCAGTAGGAAATACCAGAGTCCACTCAGGGGGGAGGCTAAGGATGAGTCCCAGTGACACCTGAGGGTAGTTATGGCTGAAGTCCTATTAGGAAAATGCTGTGCACATAACAGGCTATTTCTGTGTCCCAATACCATTCAGCTGCTGTGAAGAGTCTTTTCTGATGATACTCCCCAGGGACTCTGGGTCTCACATAGGTCCCCAATTTGTAATCCATAAGCAAGTAGCTGGAACAACCTCTATTCTCAACCATCCCCTATGAGGCCAAGAACAAAAGTAAGAGAGAGATGGGAGGGTTTTAAAGCTCTTGTGTCATTAGAGTTATTATATTTCTTTCTCTTTGTCCCAATCCTCTGATTTCTCGAGAAAGGCACTTTCACAATTTAGATATAGTTAGAGTCGTAAAATTTTATCTTAAAGGGACAGTCAACCCAAAAAATGTCCTTACTCCTACAGATAAAGTTTACCAGGATAAATATTTCAAAATGTAGCTCAATTTTGCTAAATATATAGTTTTCAAGAAAAATTACTTACTACATGTCCCTCAGGAGTTTTGAAATGGCCGCCAGCCCCCTCATCTATTTAGTCATAACCCTTTTTCCTTCCTTCCTCTTCTGCAAGAAACTTTTCATGCCTCCGCATTCCCGTTTTTTGCGCATGCGCCATGCGCTGATTTTAGTGAAGGGGCCTTTTGAAGCAGGAACTAAAAATAACCGCACAGTCTCCTAGCGGTTCCTATATGCGGCGGACCGGTTGGCTTCTCTTCATCTACTGCCGCATATAGAAACCAGTAGGATACTGAGTGGTACTGATGATCCTGAATTCTGCTAATTTATCAAGCAATGTTTTAGCATCCCTGCAAAAATGTAATTCGTTATTGCTTTATTTTGTATGTATGTCCCCTTTGTAAACCGTGCCTAATAGGTAAAGCGAGAATGTAAGGGGAATATAAAGAAATTGCTGAAAGTGGTTCTGAACATCTGTAAAATCCCAGCTACTCCGTTTAATAAATTACTGAGAATACCAAACATTACATCTGATCTATGTATACGACTACAATATGAAGCCTCTGGTTGTCATTGATTATAATAAACCATTCTGTCTATTTACGGCATATTGTATCCAAACTCACTCATCACTTTCTGCAATGATTATCTGAGATACAAATGTAGCCATATTTTCTTTCCATTATAAGAGAAGTTTGCAAGACAGTTTCTCCTCTTTCCAGGTTATTATTAATGTCATGATTTCTGACATTATAATAGATCGTTTTTATTTTGACAGTTTGCCTCTGAACTATAGAGAAGTTTTAAAGCAACCTGCATCTTTTAAATGAAAATACAAACATACCACATTCTGGAGCTCTATGAGTTGAAATTGAGCACTGAATACATTAATTTAAGGAACTTTGCTATATAATATGTGTAATTTAGTGCCTTGTATACTGTACAATACTGGGCTGATCGTCTCTACTACTGCTTGTATACTTCAGTACACCCTGATTTTTCTATAAATACGATGCTGTTCAAAATATAGTGGAATATTTACACCTATACACTGCAAGTAGGGATGTAAGTCTTTTCTTAAAAAAAAACTTCTTCCCTAGAAAATCTAACCACTATCATGAGAAAGATAAAGCTCACTTCAATAAAGTCAGTCTTATGGCTAAAGTCACAGAAAAAGTAACCACCATCTAGCGCCTCCAGGTGGAGTTTACTTCTACTTAGGGTTTACATTTGTGCATAACACAAATAGCATTGGTAAAGGTATAGGGGATAGTACATATTCCCTAAGTGAAGGGAAAGACATAGCCCCAATTCCCTTCAACCTACTAACTTATTTTGATATCTTAGAAATAAATTAACATCAGGGGTGTACGGCAAATAGGTCTTTTGGTTTTGTATTGAAGCGTTTCTCTTCTTTTCTGACACATTAGCATGGGCAGCACTTACATGAACGTAATTTGAAGGATCCCACAAGAATGATCACTGTCAACTTATGTGTTAAACCTTCTATTCCCACTAACTGGAATTCTTTACATACACCAATAGGGCACAAAGCACAGATTTACAAAAGAATTTACCAACAGAAAAATCCAAACAATGTGAAACGTTAGTGTAATCTGGATTAGGATAGGTAACACATTTCATTCATGTAATGATTAATTAATTTGTTTCTAATTAAAGACTGAAATTGCAAGTTTCAAAAATCGTTGTATAAAAAGAAAGTTTGTAGCAGAACGGGAAATATTTAGTAAAGCGCTGTTTCCTGAGTTTATTTACCAGTATCTGCCCCTTCCCCATGATTTTGTCCACAATTTCATTGTTATCCTTGTTGAGCTTGCTTTCATCATTGCACGTCCTATAGCAGAGGATCTACAGATACTGAGAGCCCTCCAGCTCAATCTCAAACTCCTGAAATTTGGGAGACACAAAAAAAGATGAAACAAAAAACCAAAAAAAACCAAGGCTTCTAAGAGTTAAAAAAAAGAAAAGAAATTCCATAGACCCTTCCACTAGTAGAAAATACAGATTATACATTTGTTTTACTATCATGGGATTTATTGGTGGAAAAATTACAAACAAATGTTAACCAAGTGCTTTGTTTACCTTCTAAAACACAATCACATACAATACGTCACCCTTAACCTATATGTAAATAGATTTTACAGGACATTTCAGATGAATGGAACAGAATCACAGTTTCCTACTAGGAACCTATTCTCTGAGCAATGAACATAACATATGCTTACACTGATAGAGAGACTCTGTTAAGAAAACAAACATCATGTGTTATTTTCAATGATAATACAAAGTACATACAATTTATGAAGATGACTGAGTCTATGTGGTGCTGTGTATTGCAATTTATGACCACAATATACAGAATCTGCCAGTCAGTATATAACATATGAGAGAGGTCTGAGTCTTTTTTTTACCACTAACCTTGTTCCACTCAGGTTCTGTGGTGTTCCAGAAAACTCTAGTTTTGTCTTTGCTGACAAAATAACCAAAATGAGTCAACTTCCAGTGTGCAGTAGAGATCTGTAGGGTGAAACAAACAGAACTTGATGACAGGGTCATATATATATATATATATATATATATATATATATATATACTGTATGGGTGTTAATATATCAGTAGCATGTCTAGAATAAAGCATTCAGTACCACTATGTTACAAAACACAGTACTTCAAAATATGGCTCAAGCAAAGTAGCAATATCCTTACAGTGTAAAAAGTGTTATTTGGCAACTCTAGTTATTACAAATAGGTCTGCCTTGTTGATCAGAAAGGTTTGATTTGTAAGAACAATAATGCTAGAAAATATTTGTTAAAATATACTCAGGTCGCATAGGGCAATATTTGTTAAACTATACTCCGGTTGCATAGGGCTTACTGACAAAACAACCACTCTTACATTTATTTATTTGGCTACATTACAAAATCTAAAAAAAACAAACAAACACATTTATGAGAAGTTTTTATATGAATTTAGTTACACACTAACACTTCCTTTTAGAATACGTACATAGAAATGTTATTCTTATACACAGACACTAACAGTTTTGTTGTCCTATGTGAACGTTCTTGGAGAATGCCATCTTTGCACTAAGAGATGACCAGCTATAGACTGCAGAACCACCCACAGGTGTATAAGGACAACACAATAATTACTTCACATATTCTTGGGGTAAGCATAGAAAATAAAAATTGAGTTTCAAATGTATATCAAGGATGTCTCTCTAAACAAATAAGGTAGACTGCAGCTGATGTATAACAAGATTTACAATTAGTATAAAACAATGTATTCATATGTAAAGTGATAACACAGAAGTCTTTACTGGAGTATAGTTTAACAAATATTGCCCTATGCAACCTGAGTATATTTGAACAAATATTTTCTAGCATTGTTCATACAAATCAAACCTTTATGATTAGCAAGGCAGACCGATTTGTAATAACTTGAGCTGCCAAATAACACTTTTTACACTGTAAGGATATTACTACTTTGCTTGAGCCATATGTTGAAGTACTGTGTTTTGTAACATAGTGGTACTGAATGCTTTATTCTAGACATGCTACTGATATATTAACACCCATACAGTATATATATATATATATAAACCCTGTCATCAAGTTCTGTTTGTTTCACCCTACAGATCTCTACTGCACACTGGAAGTTGACTCATTTTGGTTATTTTGTCAGCAAAGCCAAAACTAGAGTTTTCTGGAACACCACAGAACCTGAGTGGAACAAGGTTAGTGGTAAAAAGACTCAGACCTCTCTCATATGTTATATACTGACTGGCAGATTCTGTATATTGTGGTCATAAATTGCAATACACAGCACCACATACACTCAGTCATCTTCGTAAATTGTATGTACTTTGTTTATTATTAACATTTAATTGAAAATAACACATTATGTTTGTTTTCTTAACAGAGTCTCTCTATCAGTGTAAGCATATTTTATGTTCATTGCTCAGATAATAGGTTCCTAGTAGGAAACTGTGATTCTGTTCCATTCATCTGAAATGTCCTGTAAAATGTATTTACATATAGGTTAAGGGTGACATATTGTACGTGATTGTGTTTTAGAAGGTAAACAAAGCACTTGGTTAACATTTGTTTGTAATTTTCCACCAATAATTCCCATTATAGTAAAACAAATGTATAATCTGTATTTCTCTTACTTGGTGTATTCAGTCCACGGATTCATCCTTACTTGTGGGATATTCTCAATCTCTACAGGAAGTGGCAAAGAGAGCACACAGCAAAGCTGTCCATATAGCTCCCCTCAGGCTCCACCCCCCCCCGTCATTCTCTTTGCCGCTCTAACAAGTAACATCTCCACGGGAGGGTAAAGAGTATGTGGTGTTAGATTTGTAGTTTTTATTTCTTCAATCAAGAGTTTGTTATTTTAAAATAGTGCCGGTTTGTACTATTTACTCTGAGGCAGAAAGTGATGAAGATTTCTGCTGAGAGGAAAAAGATTTTAGCATGTTGTAACTAAAATCCATTGCTGTTCCCACACAGGACTGTTGAGTACAGGAGAACTTCAGTTGGGGGGAACAGTTTGCAGGCTTATACTGCTTAAGGTATGTTCAGTCATTTTTTCTAACAAGACCTGGTAGTGCTAGAAGACTGACAGAAATCCCATGAGGGAAGGTAAGCCATTTTCTGAGACACAGTATAGAATGATGGCTTCAGTTAAGGGCTTTAATACTGACAGACACTGTGATGGGCTAAATCGATTACTTTATTAGGGTAATCTTATATTTATTAAGCGTTTTAGACGTTGGAAACACTTTTTGGGGACTTTTTTTACGCCTGGCATTTTGTAAGACAGCTAATCTGACTCAGAAAGGCCCCATAACTCTGGAGTAATGAAGGAGGGGGCATAATTTTCGCACCTCAATTGCACAGTTAATTTGCAACACAGCTCCATGCAGCTCCGGGTGTTTACTTCATTTTACTTCGGTTTGGGCATTAAGGGGTTTGAAAATTTGTGTGCAATCATTTCAAGGCATTAGGATCATGTGGTGAAAATTTCATTAAGATCGGATGTTTTTTGATGATTTGGTAAAAAAGTGTGTGCCTTTTATTATTTAAAGAGACAGTAACGTTTTTGCAAAACGTATTTTTTTCAATATTTTAGTGTTGTCTGAGTCTGTCAAACATGTCTGAGCCTTCAGATAGACCTTGTTTTTTATGTTCAAAAGCCATGGCAGTACCCCCATTGCATTTATGTTTAAAGTGTGCAAAAGCATCTAAGCATTTTAAAGATCATCCAGTGACAATTAAAAATGCTGCCCAAGATGATTCCTTAACGGAGGGTAATGAGGATAGTCCTTCTTCCTCCCCCCACGTGTCTACACCAGTTACGCCCGCACAAGCGATGCCTAGTACCTCTAGCGCATTGGCCCCTATTACTTTACAACAATTAGCAGCAGTGATGGATAATTCCCTTGCAGCACTTTTATCCAAACTGCCAGTTTTTCCAAGAAAGCGCGATAGCTCAGTTTTAAATACAGAGGATGAGCAATCAGACGCTGTGGATAATTTATCTGTAGTACCCTCACAAAACTCAGAAGTAGCGGTGAGGGAAGGTCTGTCTGAGGGAGAAATTTCTGATACAGGGAAAGTTTCTCAGCGGGCAGATTCAGATTCCTTAGCGTTTAAATTTAAGCTGGAGCACCTCCGCGTACTGCTTAAGGAGGTTTTAGCTACTCTGGATGATTGTGACCCCATGGTGGTCCCAGAAAAATTGTGTAAGATGGACAGGTTTTTAGAGGTCCCCGTATACACTGAGGCATTTCCGATCCCAAAGAGGGTGGCGGATATTGTGACTAGGGAGTGGGAGAGACCAGGGGTACCCTTTGTTCCCCCCCCTATCTTTAAGAAAATGTTCCCCATAAATGACCCCAGGCGGGACGAGTGGCAGACGGTTCCTAAGGTGGAGGGGGCAGTTTCAACACTTGCTAAGCGTACAACTATACCAATAGAGGACAGTTGTGCTTTCAAAGATCCTATGGATATAAAATTGGAAGGATTGCTGAAGAAAATTTTTGTTCAGCAAGGTTTTCTACTTCAATCAATTGCCTGCGTAATTCCTGTAACTACTGCAGCGGCTTTTTGGTTCGTGGCCCTGTAGGAGTCGCTCCAGAGGGAGACTTCATACGATGAGGTCATGGATAGAATTCATGCTCTAAAGCTGGCTAATTATATTATCACTGATGCCGCTTTCCAGTTAGCTAAACTAGCGGCGAAAAACTCAGGTTTTGCCATCATGGCGCGAAGAGCGCTTTGGCTCAAATCATGGTCGGCGGATGTGTCGTCCAAAACAAAACTGTTAAATATTCCCTTCAAGGGGAAGACTCTTTTCGGCCCAGAGCTGAAAGAAATTATCTCAGATATCACTGGGGGCAAGGGTCATGCCCTTCCACAAGATAGGCCGTTTAAAGGCTAATTTTCGCTCCTTTCGCAACTTCAGGAGCGGACCAGCTGCAACCTCTGCTGTCGCAAAGCAAGATAACACTTCCCAGCCCAAAGCAACCTGGAAACCCATGCAGGGCTGGAATAAGGGTAAACAGGCCAAGAAGCCTGCTCCTGCTACCAAGACAGCATGAAGGGGTAGCCCCCGATCCGGGACCGGATCTAGTAGGGGGCAGACTTTCTCTCTTTGCTCAGGCTTGGGCAAGAGACGTTCCGGATCCCTGGGCATTAAAAATAGTTGCTCAGGGGTACCTTCTAGAATTCAAGGATTCTCCCCCAAGGGGAAGGTTCCACAGTTCTCGTTTGTCTTCAGACCAAACAAAGAAACAGGCGTTCTTACGCTGTGTAGAAGATCTCCTAAAAATGGGAGTAATACACCCAGTTCCAATTGCAGAACAAGGACTGGGCTTTCACTCAAACCTGTTCGTAGTTCCCAAAAAAGAGGGAACTTTCAGGCCAATCCTGGATCTAAAGATTCTAAACAAATTCCTCAGAGTTCCGTCTTTCAAGATGGAAACCATTCGGACAATCTGGCTGATGATCCAGGAAGGTCAATATATGACTACCGTGGATCTAAAGGATGCATACCTACATATTCCTATCCACAAAGATCACCATCAGTTCCTAAGGTTCGCCTTTCTGGACAAACATTACCAGTTTGTGGCCCTTCCTTTCGGGTTGGCCACCGCTCCCAGAATTTTCACAAAGGTGCTAGGGTCCCTTCTAGCGGTTCTAAGACCGCGGGGCATTGCAGTAGCACCTTACCTAGACGACATATTAATACAGGCGTAGTCCTTTCACAGAGCCAAGGCTCATACGGACATTGTTCTGGCCTTTCTAAGGTCTCACGGGTGGAAGGTGAACGTAAAAAAGAGTTCTCTGTCCCCGCTCACAAGGGTTCCCTTTCTGGGAACACTAATAGACTCGGTAGAAATGAAAATCTTTCTGACAGAGGTCAGGAAGTCAAAACTGCTGAATACTTGCCGAGTTCTTCATTCCATTCCTCGGCCTTCCGTGGCTCAATGCATGGAAGTTATTGGTTTAATGGTTGCGGCAATGGACGTAGTCCCTTTCGCCCGAATCCATCTCAGACCACTGCAGCTGTGCATGCTCAAACAGTGGAATGGAGATTACGCAGATTTGTCTCCTCAAATTCAAATGGATCAAAGAACCAGAGACTCTCTTCTCTGGTGGTTGTCTCAAGTTCACCTGTCTCAGGGAATGAGTTTCCACAGACCGGAGTGGATCATTGTCACGACCGATGCCAGTCTGGTAGGCTGGGGTGCGGTCTGGAACTCCCTGAAGGGACTATGGTCTCGGGAAGAATCTCTTCTCCCGATAAACATTTTGGAGCTGAGAGCGATATTCAATACGCTCCAGGCGTGGCCTCAACTAGCAGAGGCCAAATTCATCAGGTTTCAGTCGGACAACATCACGACTGTGGCGTACATCAATCATCAGGGAGGAACAAAGAGTTCCCTAACGATGAAGGAAGTAACCAAGATCATCAAATGGGCGGAGGATCACTCCTGCCATCTATCTGCAATTCACATCCCAGGGGTAGACAACTGGGAGGTGGATTTTCTAAGTCGTCAGACTTTCCATCCGGGGGAGTGGGAACTCCACCCGGAGGTTTTTGCTCAGCTGACCCAGCTTTGGGGCTTTCCAGAGTTGGATCTGATGGCCTCCCATCAGAACACCAAACTTTCCCTTTACGGATCCAGATCCAGGGATCCCAAGGCGGCATTGATAGATGCATTAATATCGCCTTGGTCATTCAGTCTAGCTTATGTCTTTCCACCGTTTCCTCTTCTCCCTCGGCTAATAGCCAGAATCAAACAGGAGAAGGCTTCGATAATTCTGATAGTGCCTGCGTGGCCACGCAGGACTTGGTATGCAGACCTAGTGGACATGTCATCGGTCCCACCATGGAAACTGCCATCGAGGCAGGATCTTCTAATCCAAGGTCTTTTCAAGCATCCAAATCTAGTTTCTCTGCAACTGACTGCTTGGAGATTGAACGCTTAATCCTAGCTAAGCGGGGTTTCTCTGATTCAGTTATAGATACTCTGATACAGGCCAGAAAGCCTGTCACCAGGAAAATTTACCATAAGATATGGCGGAAATATCTTTGTTGGTGTGAATCCAAGGGTTACTCATGGAGTAAGGTTAGGATTCCAAGGATATTGTCTTTTCTCCAAGAAGGTTTGGAGAAAGGCCTGTCAGCTAGTTCCTTAAAAGGACAGATATCTGCTCTGTCTATTCTGTTACACAAGCGTCTGGCAGCTGTACCAGACATTCAGGCGTTTGCACAGGCCCTAGTTAGAATCAAGCCTGTCTACAGACCTGTGGCTCCTCCATTTAGTCTAAATTTAGTTCTTTCAGTTCTTCAAGGGGTTCCGTTTGAACCTTTGCATTCCATAGATATCAAGTTATTATCTTGGAAAGTTTTGTTTTTAGTAGCTATTTCTTCTGCTCGAAGAGTTTCAGAATTGTCTGCTTTGCAGTGCGATTCACCCTATCTGGTGTTCCATGCAGATAAGGTTGTCTTACATACTAAACCTGGTTTCCTTCCAAAGGTGGTTTCTAATAGGAATATTAACCAGGAAATCATTGTTCCTTCTCTGTGCCCTAATCCAGTTTCTAAGACGGAACGTCTGTTGCACAATCTTGATGTGGTTCGTGCTTTAAAGTTCTATCTAAAAGCAATCAAAGATTTCAGACAAACATCATCCTTGTTTGTTGTGTATTATTCTGGTAAGAGGAGAGGTCAGAAAGCGACTGCTACCTCTCTGTCATTCTGGCTGAAAAGCATCATCCGATTGGCTTATGAGACTGCTGGTAAGCAGCCTCCTGAACGAATTACAGCTCATTCCACTAGAGCTGTGGCTTCCACATGGGCTTTCAAGAATGAGGCTTCTGTTGAACAGATTTGTAAGGCAGCGACTTGGTCTTCTCTGCATACATTCGCCAAATTTTATAAATTCGATACTTTTGCTTCTGTGGAGGCTATTTTTGGGAGAAAGGTTTTGCAAGCAGTGGTGCCTTCCGTTTAGGTTACCTGACTTGTTCCCTCCCTTCATCCGTGTCCTATTGCTTTGGTATTGGTATCCCACAAGTAAGGATGAATCCGTGGACTGAATACACCAAGTAAGAGAAAACAGAATTTATGCTTACCTGATAAATTACTTTCTCTTACAGGTGTATTCAGTCCACGGCCCGCCCTGATATTTAGGTCAGGTTCAAAATTTAATTTACAATAACTACAGTCACCACTGCACCCTATGGTTCTCCTTTTTCTCCTAACCGTCGGTCGAATGACTGGGGGGGGCGGAGCCTGAGGGGAGCTATATGGACAGCTTTGCTGTGTGCTCTCTTTGCCACTTCCTGTAGGGATTGAGAATATCCCACAAGTAAAGATGAATCCGTGGACTGAATACACCTGTAAGAGAAAGTAATTTATCAGGTAAGCATAAATTCTGTTTTTCTACTAGTGTAAGGGTCTATGGAATTTTTTGTAAGGGTCTATGGAATTTTTTTTTTTTAAACTCTTAGAAGCTTTGTTTTTTTTGTTTTTTTCCCATCTTTTTTTGTGTCCCCCAAATTTCAGGAGTTTGAGATTGAGTTGAAGGGCTCTCAGTATCTGCAGATCCTCTGCTATGAGACGTGCTATGACAAAAGCAAGCTCAACAAGGATAACAATGAAATTGTGGACAAAATCATGGGGAAGGGGCAGATACTGGTAAATAAACTCAGGAAACAGCGCTTTACTTATATTGAACAACTAACTGCACATTGGTTTTGAACTTTACCTATAAATATTTCCTGTTCTGCTACAAACTTTCTTTTTATACAACGATTTTTGAAACTTGCAATTTCAGTCTTTAATTAGAAACAAATTAATTAATTATTACATGAATGAAATGTGTTACCTATCCTGATCCAGATTACACTAATGTTTCACACTGTTTGGATTTTTCTGTTGGTAAATTCTTTTGTAAATCTGTGATCATTCTTGTGGGATCCTTCACATTACGTTCATGTAAGTGCTGCCCATGCTGATGTGTCAGAAAAGAAGAGAACCGCTTCAATACAGACCCAAAAGACCTATTTGCCGTACACCCCTGATGTTTATTTATTTCTAAGATATCAAAATAAGTTAGTAGGTTGAAGGGAATTGGGGCTATGTCTTTCCCTTCACTTAGGGAATATATACTATCCCCTATACCTTTACCAATGCTATTTGTGTTATGCACAAATGTAAACCCTAAGTAGAAGTAAACTCCACCTGGAGGCGCTAGATGGTGGTTACTTTTTCTGTGACTTTAGCCATAAGACTGACTTTATTGAAGTGAGCTTTATCTTTCTCATGATAGTGGTTAGATTTTCTAGGGAAGAAGTTTTTTTTTAAGAAAAGACTTACATCCCTACTTGCAGTGTATAGGTGTAAATATTCCACTATATTTTGAACAGCATCGTATTTCTAGAAAAATCAGCGTGTACTGAAGTATACAAGCAGTAGCAGAGACGATCAGCCCAGTATTGTACAGTATACAAGGCACTAAATTACACATATTATATAGCAAAGTTCCTTAAATTAATGTATTCAGTGCTCAATTCCAACTCATAGAGCTCCAGAATGTGGTATGTTTGTATTTTCATTTAAAAGATGCAGGTTGCTTTAAAACTTCTCTATAGTTCAGAGGCAAACTGTCAAAATAAAAACGATCTATTATAATGTCAGAAATCATGACATTAATAATAACCTGGAAAGAGGAGAGACTGTCTTGCAAACTTCTCTTATAATGGAAAGAAAATATGGCTACATTTGTATCTCAGATGATCATTGCAGAAAGTGATGAGTGAGTTTGGATACAATATGCCGTAAATAGACAGAATGGTTTATTATAATCAATGACAACCAGAGGCTTCATATTGTAGTCGTATACATAGATCAGATGTAATGTTTGGTATTCTCAGTAATTTAATAAACGGAGTAGCTGAGATTTTACAGATGTTCAGAACCACTTTCAGCAATTTCTTTATATTCCCCTTACATTCTCGCTTTACCTATTAGGCACGGTTTACAAAGGGGACATACAAAATAAAGCAATAACGAATTACATTTTTGCAGGGATGCTAAAACATTGCTTGATAAATTAGCAGAATTCAGGATCATCAGTACCGCTCAGTATCCTAGTGGTTTCTATATGCGGCGGTAGATAATGAGTAGCCAACTGATCCACGGCATATAGGAACCGCTAGGATACTGTGTGGTTATTTCTCTTGTTAAGTGTATCCAGTCCACGGATCATCCATTACTTGTGGGATATTCTCCTTCCCAACAGGAAGTTGCAAGAGGATCACCCACAGCAGAGCTGCTATATAGCTCCTCCCCTCACTGCCATATCCAGTCATTCTCTTGCAACTCTCAACTAAGATGGAGGTCGTAAGAGGACTGTGGTGTTTTATACTTAGTTTATTTCTTCAATCAAAAGTTTGTTATTTTTAAATGGTACCGGAGTGTACTGTTTATCTCAGGCAGTATTTAGAAGAAGAATCTGCCTGCGTTTTCTATGATCTTAGCAGAAGTAACTAAGATCCTTTGCTGTTCTCACATATCCTGAGGAGTGAGGTAACTTCAGAGGGGGAATAGCGTGCAGGTTTTCCTGTAATAAGGTATGTGCAGTTAAAATATTTTTCTAGGGATGGAATTTGCTAGAAAATGCTGCTGATACCGAAGTAATGTAAGTAAAGCCTTAAATGCAGTGATAGCGACTGGTATCAGGCTTATTAATAGAGATACATACTCTTATAAAAGTGTATTTTAAAATGTTTGCTGGCATGTTTAATAGTTTTTTACATATGTTTGGTGATAAAACTTATTGGGGCCTAGTTTTTTCCACATGGCTGGCTTGAATTTTGCCTAGAAACAGTTCCCTGAGGCTTCCCACTGTTGTAATATGAGTGGGAGGGGCCTATTTTGGCGTTTTTTTTCACAGCAAAAATTACAGACATCCAGCTTCTTCCTGCATGATCCAGGACTTCTCTGAAGGGCTCAAAAGGCTTCAAAAGTCGTATTAAGGGAGGTAAAAAGCCACAGTAGAGCTGTGGCAGTTGTTGTGACTGTTTAAAAAACGTTTTTGTCATTTGTTATTCCGTTTTTGGTATTAAGGGGTTAATCATCCATTTGCAAGTGGGTGCAATGCTCTGCTAACTTATTGCATACACTGTAAAAATTTCGTTAGTGTAACTGCATTTTTTCACTGTTATTTCAAAATTTGGGAAAATTTGTGTTTCTTAAAGGCGCAGTAACGTTTTTTATATTGCTTGTAAACTTGTTTTAAAGTGTTTTCCAAGCTTGCTAGTCTCATTGCTAGTCTGTTTAAACATGTCTGACACAGAGGAACCTACTTGTTCATTATGTTTGAAAGCCATGGTGGAGCCCCATAGGAGAATGTGTACTAAATGTATTGATTTCACCTTAAACAGTAAAGATCAGTCTTTATCTATAAAAGAATTATCACCAGAGGGTTCTGTCGAGGGGGAAGTTATGCTGACTAACTCTCCCCACGTGTCAGACCCTTCGCCTCCCGCTCAGGGGACGCACGCTAATATGGCGCCAATTACATCAGGGACGCCCATAGCGATTACCTTGCAGGACATGGCTGCAATCATGAATAATACCCTGTCAGAGGTATTATCTAGATTGCCTGAATTAAGAGGCAAGCGCGATAGCTCTGGGGTTAGGAGAGATACAGAGCGCGCAAATGTTGTTAGAGCCATGTCGGATACTGCGTCATAGTATTCAGAACATGAGGACGGAGAGCTTCAGTCTGTGGGTGACATCTCTGACTCGGGGAAACCTGATTCAGAGATTTCTAATTTTAAATTTAAGCTTAAGAACCTCCGTGTATTGCTTGGGGAGGTATTAGCTGCTCTGAATGACTGTAACACAGTTGCAATTCCAGAGAAATTGTGTAGGCTGGATAGATACTATGCAGTGCCGGTGTGTACTGACGTTTTTCCTATACCTAAAAGGCTTACAGAAATTATTAGCAAGGAGTGGGATAGACCCGGTGTGCCCTTTTCCCCACCTCCTATATTTAGAAAAATGTTTCCAATAGACGCCAGTACACGGGACTTATGGCAGACGGTCCCTAAGGTGGAGGGAGCAGTTTCTACTTTAGCAAAGCGTACCACTATCCCGGTTGAGGACAGTTGTGCTTTTTCAGATTCAATGGATAAAAAATTGGAGGGTTACCTTAAGAAAATGTTTATTCAACAAGGTTTTATTTTACAGCCCCTTGCATGCTTTGCGCCTGTCACTGCTGCGGCGGCGGCATTCTGGTTTGAGGCCCTGGAAGAGGCCATCCAGACAGCTCCATTGAATGAAATTATTGACAAGCTTAAAACGCTTAAGCTAGCTAACTCATTTGTTTCTGATGCCATTGTTCATTTGACTAAACTAACGGCTAAGAATTCCGGATTCGCAATCCAGGCGCGTAGGGCGCTATGGCTTAAATCCTGGTCAGCTGACGTGACTTCAAAGTCTAAATTACTCAACATTCCTTTCAAGGGGCAGACCTTATTCGGGCCTGGCTTGAAGGAAATTATTGCTGACATTACTGGAGGCAAGGGTCATACCCTTCCCCAGGACAGGGCCAAATCAAAGGCCAAACAGTCTAATTTTCGTGCCTTTCGAAATTTCAAGGCAGGAGCAGCATCAACTTCCTCTGCTTCAAAACAAGAGGGAACTGTTGCTCATTCCAGACAGGCCTGGAAACCTAACCAGTCCTGGAACAAGGGCAAGCAGGCCAGAAAGCCTGCTGCTGCCCCCAAGACAGCATGAAGGAATGGCCCCCTATCCGGAAACGGATCTAGTGGGGGGCAGACTTTCTCTCTTCGCCCAGGCGTGGGCAAGAGATGTTCAGGATCCCTGGGCGTTGAAGATCATATCTCAGGGATATCTTCTGGACTTCAAAGCTTCTCCTCCACAAGGGAGATTTCATCTTTCAAGGTTATCAGCAAACCAGATAAAGAAAGAGGCATTCCTAAGCTGTGTGCAAGACCTCCTAGCAATGGGAGTGATCCATCCAGTTCCGCGGACGGAACAAGGACAGGGATTTTATTCAAATCTGTTTGTGGTTCCCAAGAAAGAGGGAACCTTCAGACCAATCTTGGATCTAAAGATCTTAAACAAATTCCTCAGAGTTCCATCATTCAAAATGGAAACTATTCGGACCATCCTACCCATGATCCAAGCGGGTCAGTACATGACCACAGTGGACTTAAAGGATGCCTACCTTCACATACCGATTCACAAAGATCATCATCGCTTCCTAAGGTTTGCCTTTCTAGACAGGCATTACCAATTTGTAGCTATTCCCTTCGGGTTGGCCACTGCCCCGAGAATTTTTACAAAGGTTCTGGGCTCACTTCTGGCAGTTCTAAGACCGCGAGGCATAGCGGTGGCTCCGTATCTAGACGACATCCTGATACAGGCGTCAAGCTTTCAAATTGCCAAGTCTCATACAGAGATAGTTCTGGCATTTCTGAGGTCGCATGGGTGGAAAGTGAACGTGGAAAAGAGTTCTCTATCACCACTCACAAGAGTCTCCTTCCTAGGGACTCTTATAGATTCTGTAGAGATGAAGATTTACCTGACGGAGTCCAGGTTATCAAAACTTCTAAATGCTTGCCGTGTCCTTCATTCCATTCCACGCCCGTCAGTGGCTCAGTGCATGGAAGTAATCGGCTTAATGGTAGCGGCAATGGACATAGTGCCATTTGCGCGCCTGCATCTCAGACCGCTGCAATTATGCATGCTAAGTCAGTGGAATGGGGATTACTCAGATTTGTCCCCTCTACTAAATCTGGATCAAGAGACCAGAGATTCTCTTCTCTGGTGGCTTTCTCGGGTCCATCTGTCCAAGGGTATGACCTTTCGCAGGCCAGATTGGACGATTGTAACAACAGATGCCAGCCTTCTAGGTTGGGGTGCAGTCTGGAACTCCCTGAAGGCTCAGGGATCGTGGACAATAAATATTCTGGAGTTAAGAGCAATATTCAATGCTCTTCTAGCTTGGCCTCAGTTAGCAACACTGAGGTTCATCAGATTTCAGTCGGACAACATCACGACTGTGGCTTACATCAACCATCAAGGGGGAACCAGGAGTTCCCTAGCGATGTTAGAAGTCTCAAAGATAATTCGCTGGGCAGAGTCTCACTCTTGCCACCTGTCAGCGATCCACATCCCAGGCGTAGAGAACTGGGAGGCGGATTTTCTAAGTCGTCAGACTTTTCATCCAGGGGAGTGGGAACTCCATCCGGAGGTGTTTGCTCAACTGGTCCATCGTTGGGGCAAACCAGAACTGGATCTCATGGCATCTCACCAGAACGCCAAGCTTCCTTGTTACGGATCCAGGTCCAGGGACCCAGGAGCAACGCTGATAGATGCTCTAGCAGCTCCTTGGTTCTTCAACCTGGCCTATGTGTTTCCACCGTTTCCTCTGCTCCCTCGACTGATTGCCAAAATCAAACAGGAGAGAGCATCAGTGATTCTGATAGCGCCTGCGTGGCCACGCAGGACCTGGTATGCAGACCTAGTGGACATGTCATCTCTTCCACCATGGACTCTGCCTCTGAGGCAGGACCTTCTAAAACAAGGTCCTTTCAATAATCCAAATCTAATTTCTCTGAGACTGACTGCATGGAGATTGAACGCTTGATTCTATCAAGGCGTGGCTTCTCCGAGTCAGTCATTGATACCTTAATACAGGCTCGGAAGCCTGCCACCAGGAAAATCTACCATAAGATATGGCGTAAATATCTTTATTGGTGTGAATCCAAGAGTTACTCATGGAGTAAGGTTAGGATTCCTAGGATATTGTCCTTTCTCCAAGAGGGTTTGGATAAAGGCTTATCAGCTAGTTCTTTAAAAGGACAGATCTCTGCTCTGTCTATTCTTTTGCACAAGCGTCTGGCAGAAGTTCCAGACGTCCAGGCATTTTGTCAGGCTTTGGTTAGGATTAAGCCTGTGTTTAAAACTGTTGCTCCCCCGTGGAGCTTAAACTTGGTTCTTAAAGTTCTTCAGGGAGTTCCGTTTGAACCCCTTCATTCCATTGATATTAAACTTTTATCTTGAAAAGTTCTGTTTTTGATGGCTATTTCCTCGGCTCGAAGAGTCTCTGAGTTATCTGCCTTACATTGTGATTCTCCTTATCTGATTTTTCATTCAGACAAGGTAGTTCTGCGTACCAAACCTGGGTTTTTACCTAAGGTGGTTTCTAACAGGAATATCAATCAAGAGATTGTTGTTCCATCATTGTGTCCTAATCCTTCTTCAAAGAAGGAACGTCTTTTGCATAATCTGGACGTAGTCCGTGCCTTGAACTTTTACTTACAAGCGACTAAAGATTTTCGTCAAACATCTTCCCTGTTTGTCGTTTACTCTGGATAGAGGAGAGGTCAAAAAGCTTCGGCAACCTCTCTCTCCTTTTGGCTTCGGAGCATAATACGCTTAGCCTATGAGACTGCTGGACAGCAGCCCCCTGAAAGGATTACAGCTCATTCTACTAGAGCTGTGGCCTCCACCTGGGCCTTTAAAAATGAGGCCTCTGTTGAACAGATTTACAAGGCTGCGACTTGGTCTTCGCTTCACACCTTTTCAAAATTTTACAAATTTGACACTTTTGCTTCTTCTGAGGCTGTTTTTGGGAGAAAGGTTCTACAGGCAGTGGTTCCTTCCGTTTAAGTTCCTGCCTTGTCCCTCCCATCATCCGTGTACTTTAGCTTTGGTATTGGTATCCCACAAGTAATGGATGATCCGTGGACTGGATACACTTAACAAGAGAAAACATAATTTATGCTTACCTGATAAATTTATTTCTCTTGTAGTGTATCCAGTCCACAGCCCGCCCTGTCCTTTTAAGGCAGGTCTAAATTTTAATTAAACTACAGTCACCACTGCACCCTATGGTTTCTCCTTTCTCGTCTTGTTTCGGTCGAATGACTGGATATGGCAGTGAGGGGAGGAGCTATATAGCAGCTCTGCTGTGGGTGATCCTCTTGCAACTTCCTGTTGGGAAGGAGAATATCCCACAAGTAATGGATGATCCGTGGACTGGATACACTACAAGAGAAATAAATTTATCAGGTAAGCATAAATTATGTTTTTTAGTTCCTGCTTCAAAAGGCCCCTTCACTAAAATTGGCGGATTGCGCATGCGCAAAAAACGGGAATTTGAAGACACGAAAAGTTTCTTGCAGAAAAGGAAGGAAGAAAAAAGGGTTATGACGAAATAGAGGAGGGGGCTGGTGGAAATTTCAAAACTCTCGAGGGACATGTAGTAATTCATTTTTATTGAAAACTATATATTTAGCAAAATTGAGCTACATTTTTAAATATTTATCCTAGTAAACTTTATCTGTAGGAGTAAGGACATTTTTTTAGGTTGACTGTCCCTTTAAGGCTACAAGAGATTTTAGGCAATCTTCTTTGTTCATTCATTTTTCAGGTCCGCGCAAGGGTCAGAAGGCCACAGACATTAAGTTGACTTATTGTTCAGAGTTTTTAATTCCAAAGGCTTTCATGGAGGTGGGAAATTCTCCTTTGAAACATGTTTCTGCTCTTTCTACCAGATCAGTTTCCTATTCCTGGGCTTTTAAAAAAATTAGCTTCTGTAGAGCACATTTGCAAGGTGGCAACATGGTTATCCCTACATATTTTTTCTTAATTCTACAACTTTGATGTTTTGGATTTTTCGGAAGTGGTTTTTGGTAGGAAAGTACTCCAGGGAGCAACATCTTGAAAATTAGGTGCCTACTTTTTCTAAAACATTTTTCATACCACCCTCATTACTCGTGGGCTCAACAGCTTGGGTATTAGTTTCCCAGAATTTATAAACTTGTGGACTCCCATCACCTTACGAAAGAAAACTAAATTCATGCTCACCTGATAAATTAATTTCTTTCAAGATGGTGAGAGTCTATGAGGGCCCGCCTTATTTATTTTTATTGTAATTTTTCCCTATTCTGTTTTTTCCTACCTTTCTACTTCTCCTTACTTGACTGTACGTTAGACGGGCTAATCAGAGAGGTGGGGGGGATAGAATACACTTTAAATTTTGCTTCCTCCTAGTGGCCAGGAGTTGAATCCCAGAAGTAATAAACTTGTGGACTCTTACCACCTCGAAAGAAATGAATTTATCGGGTAAGCATACATTTTGATTTAATGCTTGTAAGAATCGTCACTGTCCACCAATAAAGTAGTGGGAAATCTTCTTATCTGCTTATCAGCTAGTGTGCATTTAGGCATTGAAGTTCACTTCTTTTTGTGAAAGAAAGAATAAGAAAGTAATCATCTTTCTTAAAGACATGGGGGCCTAGTTATCAAGCCGTCAACCTCAAATACGCTGGAATTCCACAGCGTATTTGTGGCGAGGCTGATTCGCCTTAGTTATCAAAGGCTAGAGACCGGCAAAAGTAGAATTTTGTGACGTAAACTTCGATCCGCCGGACTCAGTCCGACACAGATCGATTCTTACGTCACTCCAGATGTTCCGCACACAAGTGCGGCACAATCTGACTACTTTTGCTAGTTATCAAAAAACTAGCAGGTACGCTCGGCACTTTTCCGGCCCAGCGTACCTGGTTTTCAAACCGCCACACTGGAGGAGGCGGATCCCATAGGAATCAATGGGAGTCTGACCATAGCCAAAGTTCATGTTCGCTGCTGCCAGACATCCCATTGATTCCTATGGGAGATGTCTGCACCTAACACCCTAACATGTACCCCGAGTCTAAACACCACTAATCTGTCCCCCCTACACCGCCGAAACTAAATAAATGTATTACCCCCTAAACCGCCGCTCCCAGAGCCCACCGCAAGCTACTCTATACATATTAACCCCATAAACCACCGCTCCCGGAGCCCACTGCAACTATAATAAAGGTATTAACCCCTAAACCGCCGCTCCCGGAGCCCACCGCCACCTACATTATACCTAGTAACCCCTATCCTGCCCCCCTATACCGCCGCCCTCTATAATAAAGTTATTAACCCCTATCCTGCCGATCCCGCACCTCGCCGCAACCTATATTACATTTATTAACCCCTAATCTGCCCCCTACACCGTCGCCACCTATAATACATTTATTAACCCCTATCCTGCCCCCCACTACACCGCCGCCACTGTAATAAATTTATTAACCCCTAAACCTAAGTCTAACACTAACCCTAAATATTAATTAAATAAATCTAAATAATATTTCTATTATGAACTAAATTAATCCTATTTAAAACTAAATACCTTTAAAATAAACCCTAATATAGCTACAATATAAATAATAATTATATTGTAGCTATGTTAGGATTTATTTTTATTTTACAGGCAAATTTCAATTTATTTTAACTAGGTACAATAGCTATTAAATAGTTATTAACTATTTAATAGCTTAAAAAAGAGAGAACACAGAGGCGCCAAACATGGCCTAGTACAGCCAAAAACAAAAATATAAAATCCACACCTGTGACAAATGAATACTCACAAACGAGCTGCACCCTTTGGTGCTAGTGGAGCAGACTGGAGCCTCTCAGTGGTCCAGTTCAGGGGTCAAGCATGGTCCTGGGTAATGGTTGTTAGCAGATTCCTAGATGGACACAAAATGTGCAAACCATAGCCAAGTACCGTTTGATCAACACAATGGTGAAATGAGCTATCCTACTTACAGAATCCAAAGCACCTGTGGGCGCATAAACAGCAAACTGGAACCAAACAGTCGCCCAGTAGACTGAATCCTCCAGGAAGATATAGGAATTCGCTCAGGTGCCAATAATCATGTTAGCAAAATATAAGGGATATAAAATACTTCATAGAAGAAAGCAAGTGTATGTCTAAAAAATCTCTTTATTAAAAATGCGACGCGTTTCTCAGCTATAACAAGCTGTTTCCTCAGGCTAAAAATATTTGTAAAACACATTCAGAATACACTTGCTTAATACCAAATCTAAAACTCCTCTAGAGCCAATCAGGTTGCTCCAACCTTAATGGTCATCAAGTATTAACACCTGTCTGCAGGGAGGTTGAGATGGCAACCCACAGTCTAAACAAAGTTCAGCACAATAGTAAGAAAGCCTCAGCAAATCACAGTTGTGACAGAATAGTAGTCTATATACATATCAGTATGAGCAATGTAATGTAATATAAATCAAATAATCATTGTATAGCATTTGGACATATACATAATAAATCTGATGTGGTGAGCTCTTTGCCTCTAAAAATTATGCAAACGAGAGAACATGAGCAAATGCAAACAATGAGATTCAGACCCTGTACATAATGTGATTTTTCTGCATACAATATGCTCGATATACATATCTTAGTAAATCTTTATAAGATAAATCCTGCCTAACCATGTCCTAAAATATAAAAAAAATATATATATATAAATTAAAAATTATATATAAGTAAATATATATAAAGAAACAGAATATAATACATAAAACCATATCATGGTAGCATACTCAATATTATCTACCCTAGTGGTGATATCTTATTACAAGCCCTAATATATTCGTTGGTAACAATGTGTGATAAATGAGTTAGTAAATACTAGTAAATGACTGATAAATATCAAAATAAATAATATTGTGAACAGTCTGCAACCAAGTATCGAGCATATGATTATCTAAATGCTCGATTACTACTACCTGATGTCACAAAGTGTCCAGAAGATCAGTGAAGGTATAGAGTGGTAGGCGTTATCATTGAAAGACCCTGGTACGGTTACATATTTGGAACCTGCTCCGTGTATGACCCTTAGAAATCAGCGTATTAAGCACTGATCTGCTTGTTTTTCAGTGTGTAGTTGAATTTAATAATCGTGCGCGGTGCTGCCCCGACACTGGGCGTGGGCTGTTTGAGTCACATAAATTTGTGGATCGGTGATTGGATAAAAACTTAGTAGGAAGGGCTAGCCTACTCGCGTCATGACACTATGTGTCATGTGTGCTCGGCACTAGCCTATCAAATAAACAGTCTTATAAACAATGCTGTTTAGCCTACAATTTATCGTCAGTCTGCACTTGTAGTCCATTCATTTGATAGTGTCTCCGGGTGATAAAGTGAATAATCTTAATCAACCATTGTGAATGGGGGTAAAGTCATAATGTTAATATTAAAACAATTGGACGGTGTAAATAATCTGAACACATATTGAGTTTGTATGTATTACAGTAGTTAGCTAGAAATATTAATGTGCAGTATGAGTTTATGATAATCGACATCTACCTCATACTTATTTGATGGTAAAATGTATGTGGTGGACCACTGAGAGGCTCCAGTCTGCTCCACTAGCACCAAAGCGTGCAGCTCGTTTGTGAGTATTCATTTGTCACAGGTGTGGATTTTATATTTTTGTTTTTGGCTGTACTAGGCCATGTTTGGCGCCTCTGTGTTCTCTCTTTTTTCAGTTACCCCTCTACCAGGAAGACCATCCTAAGACCGAGAGCTGCCTACTGGATTTTCTTTTGACACAGCACTGATTGGGACTTCACTCTCTTACCATTGATTGGACATTTGTTTTTGTGGTACTTTTTTCTCCACACTCGTTATTTATATAATTTTTGTAGGCAATATATTAGATATATTGTTATATATTTTACATATGTTATATGTGATTAGTTACAGGAGGCGCCCCTTAAGGGTGTGAATACACTCTGGTGTGTATCTCACCCTAATATTTCTCTATTTAATAGCTTACCTAGCTAAAATAAACTGAAATTTACCTGTAAAATAAAAACTAACCTAAGTTACAATTACACCTAACACTACACTATACTTAAATAAATTATTCCTATTTAAAACTAAATACTTACCTGTAAAATAAACCCTAAGATAGCTACAATATAATTAATAATTGCATTGTAGCTATCTTAGGATTTATATTTATTTTACAGGTAACGTTGTATTTATTTTAGCTAGTTAGAATAGTTATTAAATAGTTATTAAAAAATTACCTGTAAAATAAATCCTAACCTAAGTTACAATTAAACCTAACACTACACTATCATTAAATTAATTAAATAAATTAACTACAAATAACTACAATTAAATACAATTACATAAACTAACTAAAGTACAAAAAATAAAAAAGCTAAGTTACAAAAAATAAAAAAATAAGTTACAAACATTTTAAAAATATTACATAAATTTTAAGCTACTTACACCTAATCTAAACCCCCTAATAAAATAACAACCCCCCCCCCAAAATAAAAAAAATGCCCTACCCTATTCTAAATTAAAAAAGTTCAAAGCTCTTTTACCTTACCAGCCCTTAAAAGGACCTTTTGTGGGGCATGCCCCAAAGAATTCAGCTCTTTTGCCTGTAAAAGAAAAATACAACCCCCCAACATTAAAACCCACCACCCACATACCCCTAATCTAACCCAAACCCCCCTTAAAATAACCTAACACTAATCCCCTGAAGATCATCCTACCTTAAGTCGTCTTCACTCAGCCGAGCAGCGATGGAACCGAAGAGGAGACCCGGAGCGGAAGAAGTTATTCTCCAAGCGGCGCTGAAGAAATCTTCCATCCGATTAAGTGATCCTCCAAGCGGCGCTGAAGAAGTCTTCCATCCGGGCGATGTCATCTTCCAAGAGGAGCTGAAGAAGTCTTCTATCCGGGCGATGTCATCTTCCAAGCGGGGTCTTCAATCTTCATCCCGCCGACGCGGAACATCCTTCTTTACCGACGGACTACCGACGAATGAAGGCTCCTTTAAGGGACGTCATCCAAGATGGCGTCCCTTCAATTTCCGATTGGCTGATAGGATTCCGATTGGCTGATCCAATCAGCCAATCAGATTGAGCTCGCATTCTATTGGCTGATCGGAACAGCCAATAGAATGCAAGCTCAATCTGATTGGCTGATTGGATCAGCCAATCGGATTGAACTTGAATCTGATTGGCTGATTCAATCAGCGAATCAGATTTTTCCTACCTTAATTCCTATTGGCTGATAGAATCCTATCAGCCAATCGGAATTGAAGGGACGCCATCTTGGATGACGTCCATTAAAGGAGCCTTCATTCGTCGGTAGTCCGTCGGTAAAGAAGGATGTTCCGCGTCGGCGGGATGAAGATTGAAGACCCCGCTTGGAAGATGACATTGCCCGGATAGAAGACTTCTTCAGCGCCTCTTGGAAGATGACATCGCCCGGATGGAAGACTTCTTCAGCGCCGCTTGGAGGATCACTTCATCGGATGGATGATTTCTTCAGCGCCGCTTGGAGGATAACTTCTTCCGCTCCGGGTCTCCTCTTCGGTTCCATCGCTGCTCGGCTGAGTGAAGACGACTCAAGGTAGGATGATCTTCAGGGGATTAGTGTTAGGTTATTTTAAGGGGGGTTTGGGTTAGATTAGGGGTATGTGGGTGGTGGGTTTTAATGTTGGGGGGGTTTGTATTTTTCTTTTACAGGCAAAAAAGCTGAATTCTTTGGGGCGTGCCCCACAAAAGGTCCTTTTAAGGGCTGGAAGGTAAAAGAGCTTTGAACTTTTTTAATTTAGATAGGGTAGGGCATTTTTTTATTTTGGGGGGGGTTTGTTATTTTATTAGGGGGCTTAGATTAGGTGTAAGTAGCTTAAAATTGTTGTAATATTTTTAAAATAAACCCTAAGATAGCTACAATATAATTAATAATTACATTGTAGCTATCTTAGGATTTATATTTATTTTACAGGTAATTTTGTATTTCTTTTAGCTAGGTAGTTATTAAATAGTTAATAACTATTTAATAACTATTCTAACTAGCTAAAATAAATACAAAGTTACCTGTAAAATAAATATAAATCCTAAGATAGCTACAATGTAATTATTAATTATATTGTAGCTATCTTACGGCTAGATTTAGAGTTTTGTCGGTAACGACCCGCGTAGCTAACGCCGGCTTTTTTCTGGCCGCACCTTTAAAATAACTCTGGTATTGAGAGTCCACAGAATCGCTGCGTTAGGCTCAAAAAAAGGAGCGTAGAGCATTTTTAACGCAACTGCAACTCTCGATACCAGACTTGCTTACGGACTTGGCCAGCCTCAAAAACGTGCTCGTGCACGATTCCCCCATAGGAAACAATGGGGCTGTTTGAGCTGAAAAAAAACCTAACACCTGCAAAAAAGCCGCGTTCAGCTCCTAACGCAGCCCCATTGTTTGCTATGGGGAAACGCTTCCTAAGTCTGCACCTAACACCCTAACATGTACCCCGAGTCTAAACACCCCTAACCTTACACTTATTAACCCCTAATCTGCCGCCCCCGCTATCGCTGACCCCTGCATATTATTTTTAACCCCTAATCTGCCGCTCCGTAAACCGCCGCTACTTACATTATCCTTATGTACCCCTAATCTGCTGCCCCTAACACCGCCGACCCCTATATTATATTTATTAACCCCTAATCTGCCGCCCACAACGTCGCCCCCCCCCCCCCCCTGCCTACACTTATTAACCCCTAATCTGCCGAGCGGACCGCACCGCTACTATAATAAAGTTATTAACCCCTAATCCGCCTCACTAACCCTATAATAAATAGTATTAACCCCTAATCTGCCCTCCCTAACATCGCCGACACCTAACTTCAATTATTAACCCCTAATCTGCCGACCGGAGCTCACCGCTATTCTAATAAATGTATTAACCCCTAAAGCTAAGTCTAACCCTAACACTAACACCCCCCTAAGTTAAATATAATTTTAATCTAACGAAATTAATTAACTCTTATTAAATAAATTATTCCTATTTAAAGCTAAATACTTACCTGTAAAATAAATCCTAATATAGCTACAATATAAATTATAATTACATTGTAGCTATTTTAGGATTAATATTTATTTTACAGGCAACTTTGTAAAATAACCAGGTACAATAGCTATTAAATAGTTAAGAACTATTTAATAGTTACCTAGTTAAAATAATTACAAAATTACCTGTAAAATAAATCCTAACCTAAGTTACAATTAAACCTAACACTATACTATCATTAAATTAATTAAATAAAATACCTACAATTACCTACAATTAAACCTAACACTACACTATCAATACATTAATTAAATACAATATCTACAAATAACTACAATGAAATAAACTAACTAAAGTACAAAAAATAAAAAAGAACTAAGTTACAAAAAATAAAAAAATATTTACAAACATAAGAAAAATATTACAACAATTTTAAACTAATTACACCTACTCTAAGCCCCCTAATAAAATAACAAAGACCCCCAAAATAAAAAATGCCCTACCCTATTCTAAATTACTAAAGGTCAAAGCTCTTTTACCTTACCAGCCCTGAACAGGGCCCTTTGCGGGGCATGCCCCAAGAAGTTCAGCTCTTTTGCCTGTAAAAAAAAACATACAATACCCCCCCCCCCAACATTACAACCCACCACCCACATACCCCTAATCTAACCCAAACCCCCCTTAAATAAACCTAACACTAAGCCCCTGAAGATCATCCTACCTTGTCTTCACCTCACCAGGTATCACCGATCCGTCCTGGCTCAAAAATCTTCATCCAACCCAAGCGGGGGCTGGCGATCCATCATCCGGTGGCTGAAGAGGTCCAGAAGAGGCTCCAAAGTCTTCATCCTATCCGGGAAGAAGAGGCGATCCGGACCGGCTTGGATGACATCCCTTAAAGGAACTGTCATTCTTCAGTTGGACGTCGCCGGATGAAGATGGGTCCGCGGTGGAGGTCTTCAGGATGGAGCCGGTCGTCATCGGATGAAGATAGAAGATGCCGCTTGGATCAAGATGGTTGCCGGTCCGGATCGCCTCTTCTTCCCGGATAGGATGAAGACTTTGGAGCCTCTTCTCGACCTCTTCATCCACCGGATGATGGATCGCCAGCCCCCGCTTGGGTTGGATGAAGATTTTGGAGCCAGGACGGATCGGTGATACCTGGTGAGGTGAAGACAAGGTAGGATGATCTTCAGGGGCTTAGTGTTAGGTTTATTTAAGGGGGGTTTGGGTTAGATTAGGGGTATGTGGGTGGTGGGTTGTAATGTTGGGGGGGGTATTGTATGGTTTTTTTTACAGGCGAAAGAGCTGAACTTCTTGGGGCATGCCCCGCAAAAGGCCCTGTTCAGGGCTGGTAAGGTAAAAGAGCTTTGAACTTTAGTAATTTAGAATAGGGTAGGGCATTTTTTATTTTGGGGGTCTTTGTTATTTTATTAGGGGGCTTAGAGTAGGTGTAATTAGTTTAAAATTGTTGTAATATTTTTCTTATGTTTGTAAATATTTTTTTATTTTTTGTAACTTAGTTCTTTTTTATTTTTTGTACTTTAGTTAGTTTATTTCATTGTAGTTATTTGTAGATATTGTATTTAATTAATGTATTGATAGTGTAGTGTTAGGTTTAATTGTAGGTAATTGTAGGTAGTTTATTTAATTAATTTATTGATAGTTTAGTGTTAGGTTTAATTGTAACTTAGGTTAGGATTTCTTTTACAGGTAAATTTGTAATTATTTTAACTATTTTAGCTATTAAATAGTTCTTAACTATTTAATAGCTATTGTACCTGGTTAAAATAAATACAAAGTTGCCTGTAAAATAAAAATAAATCCTAAAATAGCTACAATGTAATTATAATTTATATTGTAGCTATATTATTATTTATTTTACAGGTAAGTATTTAGCTTTAAATAGGAATAATTTATTTAATAAGAGTTAATTAATTTCGTTAGATTAAAATTATATTTAACTTAGGGGGGTGTTAGTGTTAGGGTTAGACTTAGCTTTAGGGGTTAATACATTTATTAGAATAGCGGTGAGCTCCGGTCGGCAGATTAGGGGTTAATAATTGAAGTTAGGTGTCGGCGATGTTAGGGAGGGCAGATTAGGGGTTAATACTATTTATTATAGGGTTAGTGAGGCGGATTAGGGGTTAATAACTTTATTATAGTAGTGGTGCGGTCCGCTCGGCAGATTAGAGGTTAATAAGTGTAAGCAGGTGGAGGCGACGTTGAGGGGGGCAGATTAGGGGTTAATAGATATAATATAGGGGTCGGCTGTGTTAGGGGCAGCAGATTAGGGGTACATAAGTATAACGTAGGTGGCGGTCGGCAGATTAGGGGTTAAAAAAAATTAATCGAGTGGCGGCGATGTGTGGGGACCTCGGTTTAGGGGTACATAGGTAGTTTATGGGTGTTAGTGTACTTTAGAGTACAGTAGTTAAGAGCTTTATGAACCGGCGTTAGCCCAAAAAGCTCTTAACTACTGACTTTTTTCTGCGGCTGGAGTTTTGTCGTTAGATTTCTAACTCTCACTTCAGCCACGACTCTAAATACCGGAGTTAGAAAGATCCCATTGAAAAGATAGGATACGCAATTGACGTAAGGGGATCTGCGGTATGGAAAAGTCGCGGCTGAAAAGTGAGCGTTAGACCCTTTTCTTCTGTTAAGTGTGATCAGTCCACGGGTCATCATTACTTCTGGGATATTACTCCTCCCCAACAGGAAGTGCAAGAGGATTCACCCAGCAGAGCTGCATATAGCTCCTCCCCTCTACGTCACTCCCAGTCATTCTCTTGCACCCAACGACTAGATAGGATGTGTGAGAGGACTATGGTGATTATACTTAGTTTTATATCTTCAATCAAAAGTTTGTTATTTTATAATAGCACCGGAGTGTGTTATTACCTCTTTGGCAGAGTTTGAAGAAGAATCTACCAGAGTTTTTACTATGATTTTAGCCGGAGTAGTTAAGATCATATTGCTGTTTCTCGGCCATCTGAGGAGAGGTAAACTTCAGATCAGGGGACAGCGGGCAGATGAATCTGCAAAGAGGTATGTAGCAGCTTTTATTTTCTGACAATGGAATTGATGAGAAAATCCTGCCATACCGATATAATGTCATGTATGTATATTTTACACTTCAGTATTCTGGGGAATGGTACTTCACTGGAATTACACTGTGTACATAAAACTTTTTAGCCTATTTTGCAGGGACTAGCAACAGGCTTTTTAATAACTCTTAATTTATGTTAAACGTTTTTGCTGGAATGTAAAATCGTTTTCATTTTCTGAGGTACTGAGTGAATAAATGTTTGGGCACTATTTTTCCACTTGGCAGTTGCTTGATCTAATTTCTGACAGTTTCTGATCTCTCTCACTGTTGTGTGTGAGGGGGAGGGGCCGTTTTTGTTTTTGGCGCTTTTGCTACGCATCAAAAAAATTTCAGTCAGCAGCTCATTGTATTTCCTGCATGATCCGGTTCATCTCTACAGAACTCAGGGGTCTTCAAAACTTGTTTTGAGGGAGGTAATTCTCACAGCAGAGCTGTGAGATTGTAGTTGACTGTGATAAAAAACGTTTATTCTGTAATTTTTTTTCTGCTATCAGAGTTAGTTGTCTTTTGCTAATGGGAACAAACCTTTGCTAAAGTTGTGTTGTTTACAAGGATTGATGCTATAACTGTTTCAGTTTATTAATTTTCAACTGTCATAAATCTTCTGTGCTTCTTATAGGCACAGTACGTTTTCATAATATTTTACTAGAATTGTATTCCAAGTTGCAAGTTTATTTGCTAGTGTGTTAAACATGTCTGATTCAGAGGAAGATACCTGTGTTATTTGTTCCAATGCCAAAGTGGAGCCCGATAGAAATTTATGTACTAACTGTATTGATGCTACTTTAAATAAAAGTCAATCTGTACAAATTGAACAAATTTCACCAAACAGCGAGGGGAGAGTTATGCCGACTAACTCTCCTCACGTGTCAGTACCTGCATCTCCCGCTCGGGAGGTGCGCGATATTGTGGCGCCCAGTACATCTGGGCGGCCATTACAGATAACATTACAAGATATGGCTACTGTTATGACTGAAGTTTTGGCTAAATTACCAGAACTAAGAGGCAAGCGTGATCACTCTGGGGTGAGAACAGAGTGCGCTGATAATACTAGGGCCATGTCAGATACTGCGTCACAGCTTGCAGAACATGAGGACGGAGAGCTTCTGTCTGCGGCTGACGGTTCTGATCCAAACAGATTGGATTCAGATATTTCAAATTTTAAATTTAAGCTGGAGAACCTCCGTGTATTACTAGGGGAGGTGTTAGCGGCTCTGAATGATTGTAACACAGTTGCAATACCAGAGAAAATGTGTAGGTTGGATAAATATTCTGCGGTACCAACGAGTACCGACGTTTTTCCTATACCTAAAAGACTAACTGAAATTATTACTAAAGAGTGGGATAGACCAGGTGTACCGTTCTCACCCCCTCCGATATTTAGAAAAATGTTTCCAATAGACGCCACCACACGGGACTTATGGCAGACGGTCCCTAAGGTGGAGGGAGCAGTTTCTACTTTAGCTAAGCGTACCACTATCCCGGTGGAGGATAGCTGTGCCTTTTCAGATCCAATGGATAAAAAGTTAGAGGGTTACCTTAAGAAAATGTTTGTTCAACAAGGTTTTATATTGCAACCCCTTGCATGCATTGCGCCGGTCACGGCTGCAGCGGCATTCTGGATTGAGTCTCTGGAAGAGAACATTAGTTCAGCTACTCTGGACAACATTACGGACAGGCTTAGAGTCCTTAAACTAGCTAATTCATTCATTTCGGAGGCCGTAGTACATTTAACTAAACTTACAGCTAAGAATTCAGGATTCGCCATTCAGGCACGCAGAGCGCTGTGGCTAAAATCCTGGTCAGCTGATGTTACTTCTAAGTCTAAATTACTTAATATACCTTTTAAAGGGCAGACCTTATTTGGGCCTGGTTTGAAAGAAATTATCGCTGACATTACAGGAGGTAAAGGCCACGCCCTGCCTCAAGACAGGGCCAAACCTAAGGCCAGACAGTCTAATTTTCGTTCCTTTCGGAATTTCAAAGCAGGAGCAGCATCAACTTCCTCTGCCCCAAAACAAGAATGATCTGTTGCTCGCTACAGACAAGGCTGGAGACCTAACCAGTCTTGGAACAAGGGCAAGCAGGCCAGGAAACCTGCTGCTGCCCCTAAAACAGCATGAATTGAGGGCCCCCGATCCGGGATCGGATCTAGTGGGGGGCAGACTTTCTCTCTTCGCCCAGGCTTGGGCAAGAGATGTCCAGGATCCCTGGGCGCTAGAGATAATATCTCAGGGATACCTTCTGGACTTCAAATACTCTCCTCCAAGAGAGAGATTTCATCTGTCAAGGTTGTCAACAAACCAAACAAAGAAAGAGGCGTTTCTACGCTGCGTACAAGAGCTCTTGTTAATGGGAGTAATCCATCCAGTTCCACGGTCGGAACAGGGACAAGGGTTTTACTCAAATCTGTTTGTGGTTCCCAAAAAAGAGGGAACTTTCAGACCAATCCTGGACTTAAAGATCCTAAACAAATTCCTAAGAGTTCCATCGTTCAAGATGGAGACTATTCGGACAATTTTACCCATGATCCAAAAGGGTCAGTACATGACCACTGTGGATTTAAAGGATGCTTACCTTCACATACCGATTCACAAAGATCATTACCGGTACCTAAGGTTTGCCTTCCTAGACAGGCATTACCAGTTTGTAGCTCTTCCATTCGGATTGGCTACAGCTCCAAGTATCTTCACAAAGGTTCTGGGTGCTCTTCTGGCGGTACTAAGACCGCAGGGAATCTCGGTAGCTCCGTACTTAGACGACATTCTGATACAAGCTTCAAGCTTTCAAACCGCCAAGTCTCATACAGAGTTAGTACTGGCATTTCTAAGGTCACATGGATGGAAGGTGAACGAAAAGAAAAGTTCACTCGTTCCACTCACAAGAGTTCCCTTTCTGGGGACTCTTATAGATTCTGTAGAAATGAAGATTTACCTGACAGAAGACAGGTTAACAAGACTTCAAAGTGCTTGCCGCACCCTTCATTCCATTCAACAACCGTCAGTGGCTCAATGCATGGAGGTAATCGGCTTGATGGTAGCGGCAATGGACATAGTACCCTTTGCACGCTTACACCTCAGACCACTGCAACTGTGCATGCTAAGTCAGTGGAATGGGGATTACTCAGACTTGTCCCCTTCTCTGAATCTGGATCAAGAGACCAGAAATTCTCTTCTATGGTGGCTTTCTCGGCCACATCTGTCCAGGGGGATGCCATTCAGCAGGCCAGACTGGACAATTGTAACAACAGACGCCAGCCTTCTAGGTTGGGGTGCCGTCTGGAATTCTCTGAAGGCTCAGGGACAATGGAGTCAGGAGGAGAGTCTCCTACCAATAAACATTCTGGAATTGAGAGCAGTTCTCAATGCCCTCCTGGCTTGGCCCCAGTTGACAACTCGGGGGTTCATCAGGTTTCAGTCGGACAACATCACGACTGTAGCTTACATCAACCATCAGGGAGGGACAAGAAGCTCCCTAGCAATGATGGAAGTAACAAAGATAATTCGCTGGGCAGAGTTTCACTCTTGCCACCTGTCAGCAATCCACATCCCGGGAGTGGAGAACTGGGAAGCGGATTTCTTAAGTCGTCAGACTTTTCATCCGGGGGAGTGGGAACTTCATCCGGAGGTCTTTGCCCAAATACTTCATCAGTGGGGCAAACCAGAGATAGATCTCATGGCGTCTCGACAGAACGCCAAGCTTCCTCGTTACGGGTCCAGATCCAGGGATCCAGGAGCAGTCCTGATAGATGCCCTGACAGCACCTTGGGACTTCAGGATGGCTTACGTGTTTCCACCCTTCCCGATGCTTCCTCGATTGATTGCCAGAATCAAACAGGAGAGAGCATCAGTTATTCTAATAGCACCTGCATGGCCACGCAGGACTTGGTATGCAGACCTGGTGGACATGTCATCCTGTCCACCTTGGTCTCTACCTCTGAAACAGGACCTTCTGATACAGGGTCCTTTCAAACATCAAAATCTAACTTCTCTGAAGCTGACTGCTTGGAAATTGGACGCTTGATTTTATCAAAACGTGGTTTTTCTGAGTCAGTTATTGATACCCTAATACAGGCTAGGAAGCCTGTTACCAGAAGGATTTACCATAAGATATTGCGTAAATACCTATATTGGTGCGAATCCAAAGGTTACTCTTGGAGTAAGGTTAGGATTCCTAGGATATTGTCTTTTCTACAAGAAGGTTTAGAAAAGGGTTTATCTGCTAGTTCATTAAAGGGACAGATCTCAGCTCTGTCCATTCTGTTGCACAAACGTCTGTCAGAAGTTCCAGACGTTCAGGCTTTTTGTCAGGCTTTGGCCAGGATTAAGCCTGTGTTTAAAACTGTTGCTCCGCCATGGAGTTTAAACCTTGTTCTTAACGTTTTACAAGGCGTTCCGTTTGAACCCCTTCATTCCATTGATATAAAGTTGTTATCTTGGAAAGTTTTATTTTTAATGGCTATTTCCTCGGCTCGAAGAGTCTCTGAGTTATCAGCCCTACATTGTGATTCTCCTTATTTGATTTTTCATTCGGATAAGGTAGTTCTGCGTACTAAACCTGGGTTCTTACCTAAGGTAGTCACTAACAGGAATATCAATCAAGAGATTGTTGTTCCTTCTTTGTGTCCAAATCCTTCTTCGAAGAAGGAACGTCTTCTGCACAATCTGGATGTAGTTCGTGCCCTAAAGTTTTATTTACAGGCAACTAAGGAATTTCGACAAACGTCTTCCCTGTTTGTCGTTTACTCTGGTCAGAGGAGAGGTCAAAAGGCTTCTGCTACCTCTCTTTCTTTCTGGCTTCGTAGCATAATTCGTTTAGCCTATGAGACTGCTGGACAGCAGCCTCCTGAAAGAATTACAGCTCATTCTACTAGAGCTGTGGCTTCCACTTGGGCCTTTAAGAATGAGGCCTCTGTTGAACAGATTTGCAAGGCTGCAACTTGGTCTTCGCTTCATACTTTTTCCAAATTTTACAAATTTGACACTTTTGCTTCCTCGGAGGCTATTTTTGGGAGAAGTGGTTCCTTCTGTATAAAGAGCCTGCCTATCCCTCCCGTCATCCGTGTACTTTTGCTTTGGTATTGGTATCCCAGAAGTAATGATGACCCGTGGACTGATCACACTTAACAGAAGAAAACATAATTTATGCTTACCTGATAAATTCCTTTCTTCTGTAGTGTGATCAGTCCACGGCCCGCCCTGTTTTTTAAGGCAGGTAAATATTTTTTAAATTATACTCCAGTCACCACTTCACCCTTGGCTTCTCCTTTCTCGTTGGTCCTTGGTCGAATGACTGGGAGTGACGTAGAGGGGAGGAGCTATATGCAGCTCTGCTGGGTGAATCCTCTTGCACTTCCTGTTGGGGAGGAGTAATATCCCAGAAGTAATGATGACCCGTGGACTGATCACACTACAGAAGAAAGGAATTTATCAGGTAAGCATAAATTATGTTTTTTGAGTGACTCCAAATACCGGAGTTAGCCTAAAACCAGCGTTAGGAGCCTCTAACGCTGGTTTTCACGGCTACCGCCAAACTCCAAATCTAGCCGATAGGATTTATTTTACAGGTAAGTATTTAGTTTTAAATAGGAATAATTTATTTAAGTATAGTGTAGTGTTAGGTGTAATTGTAACTTAGGTTAGTTTTTATTTTACAGGTTAATTTCTCTTTATTTTAGCTAGGTAAGCTATTAAATAGTTAATAACTATTTAATAGCTATTGTACCTAGTTAAAATAAATTGAAATTTGCCTGTAAAATAAAAATAAATCCTAAGATAGCTACAATATAATTATTATTTATATTGTAGCTATATTAGGGTTTATTTTAAATGTAAGTATTTAGTTTTAAATAGGATTAATTTAGTTCATAATAGAAATATTATTTAGATTTATTTAATTAATATTTAAGTTAGGGGGGTGTTAGGGTTAGTGTTAGACTTAGGTTTAGGGGTTAATAATTTTATTACAGTGGCGGCGGTGTAGTGCGGGGCAGGATAGGGGTTAATAAACTTATTATAGGTGGCGACGGTGTAGGGGGGGCAGGATAGGGGTTAATAAATTTAATATAGGTTGCGGCGGGTTCAGGGAGCGGCGGTTTAGGGGTTAAACTATTTATTTAGTTGCGGCGAGGTGCGGGATCAGCAGGATAGGGGTTAATAACTTTATTATAGAGGGCGACGGTATAGGGGGGGCAGGATAAGGGTTACTAGGTATAATGTAGGTGGCAGCGGTGTCCGGGAGCAGCGGTTTAGGGGTTAATACATTTATAAGAGTTGCGGCAGGGTCTAGGAGCGGCGGTTTAGGGGTTAATACATTTATAAGAGTTGCGGCGGGGTCTGGGAGCGGCGGTTTAGGGGTTACTAACTTTATTGAGTTGCGGGGGGCTCCGGGGGCGCCGGTATAGGGGGTAGAACAGTGTAGTTAGTGTGGGTGCTTAGTGACAGGCTAGCAAGAAAGCTGTAAAAAAGCCGAAGAGCAGCGAGATCGGATGAGTGATAACTCTCACAGTCCGCTGCTCATCGCCCCGTACTTGGTGCGCGGCTTTTTGACAGCTTTTTTGATAACTTAGGCGAATTTTTGCAGGTCCGCGGCGGCGATGTGAGGCGAGCTTAGGCGGGCGTATTGGGCCGGCGAAGGCAGGAAAAGTAGACACGTTGATAACTAGGCCCCATGGACTTCAGCTTTCTTTTAAAATGAATGTCTTACAAAATTGATATTTAGAAACATACAAATATTAATATTATCAGTTATTTGTAGAGCGTCAACAGATTCCGCAGCGCTATAATAAATACCGTAAAGTGATATTAAAGAGTATAAGGTTGTTGTATAAAATGTTTAATTAAGTGTAGCACTTTAAGGATTACCTGCAGCATTAAGGGGACAAATAGATCCTTAGTAGGGTGAATTATGGCAGAATGCAGGCACAATTACGTATGTGGTACTGAGACAAATTGGTTCATCCTTCTTATGGTATGAAGGAGTTAACCTCTTTTACTCAGGCTCCTTATTTTATGTTTAGGCATGACACTGGAGGAGAGGAATTTCCCTAATAATATTTATTTTATTTTATTTTCTTTGGGACTGTGAGTTCTGTCACTGTAGCAGCAGGCTCCGTTTGGGTAACGTTTAATCACAAGAGGTTAAAACTAACCGCCCTGTGTATTATAGCTTGTCTGCTAGTCCGTTCAGTTTTGCAGTGGCCGGAGGCAGGCTTAAACTGAGCGGGCTGTTTTTTCCTTGCGCACTTTTCTGTGTTGCGCAGCTAGTTGCTCTGCTGGTCACATGACCTCCTTCTTTTGCCCTCCTAGCTATCGGAGCAGTGTCGGCTAATTCAGTGTGTTGCTTTCGTGGCTCTGGTGAAATCTCAGACTGAAAACGGAAGGGGAAGGTAAGCACCTCAGTTTAGCTGAGGTGTAGAGGCTGACATTGTGAGGTTTACTTTTTAAGAATTACAAACGCTTTGGTTAAGTTACCGCCCTGAGCAAGGGAATTTTTTTTAAAGTGACAGCGTATATTTAAGAAACGTTTTTCTTAAAGTGACAGTACAGAATTAATTTTTGGTTCCTTTAAACTGAGTTTTGTGGAAACATGTCTTACATGGAGCAGGAGGCTGCTCTTATGAATTTGTGCCTATTATGTTCAGAGGCCCAAATTGTCTCTCCTATGCAATTTTGTTCCTCATGTGTAAAGAGGACATTGTAATGGAAAGATAAATTATTTGTTGCTGAGCCTTATGTCTCTCAGGATGATGCTGTTCAGGTAATTCCACAGCTTTCTCCTCATAAGTCCCTAGCCACCATGGCATAACATACAGTGTCCTGCAGTTCCTCTCAATCTCCTGGAGAAGTTTATTTGCAAGCAGAAATTGCTGCCCAGGTATCTTCTGCAGTTTCTGCGGCATTAGCTGTTTTCCCTATGCTGAAGAGAAAAAGCAAGAGGAAAATTAGAGATTCAGATAGCAAGGTTTCTGATCCAGCTACTGCTACCCAAGTTTCCCTCCCTCATAAATCTGATGAGGAAGATACGTCGGTAGCCTCTGAGGGTGAAATCTCAGATTCGGACAGTATAATGCCTTCATCTGATGCTGAAGTTGTAACCTTCAGATTTAAGCTTGAACACCTTTGTGTACTGTTAAAGGAAGTATTAGCTACTTTGGATGACTTTGATACTCCTGTCGTTGTCAACCCTAAGAAATCTAGTAAACTTATTAAATACTTTGATGTTACTTCCTCTGTGGAAGTGTTTGCTGTTACAGACCGTGCCACGGAGATTATAGCGCAGAAATTGGAGAAGCCAGGGATACCTTTTTCCCCGTCTCCTGTCTTTAGAAAGATGTTTCTTGTCGCTGACTCCATTAAAGAGTCATGGCGTACAGTGCCTAAAGTAGAAGGAGCCATTTCTACTCTGGCTTAAAGAACTACTATTCCTATTGAGGATAGCTGCTCATTTAAGGATCCAATGGACAAAAAGCTGGAGGCTTATTTGAAGAAGATGTATGTTCATCAAGGTCTCCAATTGCAACCTGCAGTGTGTATTGCCACTGTGTCAAGTGCTATTGTCAAGTCCTATTGGTTCGACACCTTGTCTGATTCTCTTCAGGTAGAGATTCCCTTGGAGGAGATCCAAGAGAGGATTAAGGCTCTTAAGTTAGCCAATTCCTTTATTTCTATTGCCACCATGCAGGTTATTAAACTGGGAGCCAAGATATCTGGTTTCGATGTGCTAGCCCACAGGGCTTTGTGGCTGAAATCTTGGTCAGCCGATGTTACCTCTAAGTCCAAACTTCTGCCGATTCCTTAAAATGGTAAGACCTTGTTTGGGCCTGGTCTGGCAGAAATCATTTCTGATATTACGGGTGGAAAAGGGTCATTTCTACCTCAAGACAAGGAGAATAGGCCTAAGGGACGTCAGAGTAATTTTCGTTCCTTTCGTAACCTCAAAGGAAAGTCTTCCTCGTCCTCTTCCAAGCAGGAACAGTCCAAGTCTTCTTGCAGACCCAATCAGTCTTGGAACAAGGGGAAACAATCAACAAAAACCGCAACTGAGTCTAAATCAGCATGAAGGGTTTGCCCCTGATCTGGGATCGGATCAAGTGGGGGGCAGACTTATTCAGTTTTCTCAAGCATGGATGCGAGATGTCTCAGATCCCTGGGCTGTGAACATAGTATCTAAGGGTTACAAAATAGAATTCAAGACATTTCCTCCCAGGGGCAGTTTCCTCCTCTCAAGATTATCTACAAGCCAGATAAAAAGAGAAGCGTTCTTGAAATGTGTTCAGGACCTTTCTTTTCCTCCTTGGGAGTGATAGCTCCAGTTCCTATAAAGGAACAGGGTCTAGGTTTCTATTCAAATCTGTTTGTGGTTCCCAAAAAAGAGGGCACTTTCCGACCTATTCTAGACCTGAAGTGTCTAAACAAATTTTTCAGAGTACCGTCCTTCAAAATGGAAACTATTTGTTCCATTCTTCCTTTAGTCCAGGAGGGTCAGTTTATGATGACCATAGACCTGAAGGATGCATATCTTCTTGTTCCCATCCACAGGGATCATCACAAGTTTCTGAGATTCACCTTTCTAGATAAACACTTTCAGTTTGTGGCTCTTCCGCTTGGCCTTGCCACAGCTCCCAGAACTTTCTCAAAGATTCTGGGAGCTCTCTTAGCCGTGATCAGGTCTCAAGGAATTTCAGTGGCACCCTACCTGGACTAAATATTGGTTCAGGCGCCATCTTTGCGACAAGCAGACTCTCATACAGAAATCTTGTTGTCTTTTCTACGTTCCCACGGATGGAAAGTGAATCTGGAAAAGAGTTTCCTTGTTCCAGCTACAAGGGTAGTTTTCTTAGGGACCATAATAAATTCCCTATCCATGAAAATATTTCTGACAGAGGTCAGAAAAGCCAATATTTTTTCCTCTTGCCTCTCTCTACAGTCTACTGTTCGGCCATCAGTGGCTCATTGTATGGAAGTAATTGGTCTGATGGTCGCTTCCATGGACATCATTCCCTTTGCCCATTTCCATTTGAGAGCCCTGCAGTTATGCATGCTCAGACAATAGAACAGAGACCATTCGGATCTGTCTCAGAGGATAGATCTAGATCAGTCGACAAGAGACTCTCTTCCGTGGTTGATTTCTCAGGAGCATTTGTCTCGGGGGACATGCCGCTGAAAACCTTCCTGGGTCATTGTAACCACGGATGCCAGCCTGCTGGGCTGGGGAGCAGTCTTCGACTTGTTTGTGGATTCGGGAGGAGTCTGCTCTTCCCATAAACATCTTGGAGTTGAGAGCGATTTGCAATGCGCTGATGGCTTGGCCTCAGTTTGCCTTGGCTCGGTTTATCAGGTTCCAGTCGAACAATATCACCTCAGTGGCTTATATCAACCATCAGGAAGGAACTCAGAGTTCCTTAGCCATGAAGGAGGTGGCTCGGATTTTTCAGTGGGCGGAAGCTCACAATTGCTGTCTATCTTCCATCCAAATCCCAGGAGAGGACAACTGAGAAGCGGATTTCCTGAGCAGACAGACTTTCTATCCTGGGGAGTGGGCTCTCCATCCGGAGGTGTTCTCCAGGTTAATCCTCTAATGGGGGGTTCCGGAGTTGGATCTGATGGCGTCTCAGCAGAACGCCAAGCTTCCAAGGTACAGTTCAAGGTCAAGAGATCCGCAGGCCGCCATGATAGATGCACTGGCGGTTCCTTGGGATTTCAGTCTAGCTTACCTGTTTCCTCCGTTTGCGCTCCTTCCACGAGTCATTGCTTGTATCAAACAGGAGAAAGCTTCGGTAATTCTAGTAGCATGGCCTCACATAATCTGGTATGCAGACCAAGTGGAGATGTCTTCTCTTCCATCTTGGAGACTGCCTCTGAGGAAGGACCTTCTAACTCAGGGTCCATTTCTTCATCCAAATCTCGTTTCTCTGCAACTGACTGCTTGGAGATTGAACGCTTAGTTCTTTCTAAGCGTGGTTTTTCTGAGTCAGTCATTGAGACCATGATTCAGGCTCGCAATCCTGTTACCAAAAAGATTCATCATAAGGTATGGCGTAAATACTTTTTTTGGTGTGAATCCAAGGGCTACTCTTGGAGTAGGGTTAGGATTCCTAGAATTTTGTCTTTTCTCCAGGAAGGTCTGGAGAAGGGTTTGTCAGTCAGTACTCTTAAGGGACAGATTTATGCATTGTCTATTTTGTTACATAAGCGTCTGGCGTATGTGCCAGATGTTTATTTGTTTTGTCAGGCCCTGATCAGGATCAGGCCTGTGTTTAAGTCTGTTGCTCTTCCTTGGAGCCTTAAACTTGTTCTTAAAGTTTTGCAGCAGGCTTCATTTGAGCCAGTGCATTCGATAGATATTAAGTTATTATCTTGGAAGGTTTGGTTTCTTTTTGCTATCTCTTGTGCTCTGAGAGTTTTGGAATTCTCTGCCTTGCAGTGTGATTCTCCCTACCATATCTTTCATACGGATAAGGCGGTTCTTCGTACTAAGTTGGGATTTTTTTCCTAAAGTGGTTTCAGATATAAATATTAATCAGGAAATTGTTGTTCCTTCACTATGTCCTAATCCTTTTTCTCATAAGGAACGTTTGTTGCACAACCTGGATGTTGTGCATGCTCTAAAGTTCTACCTTCAGGCTACTAAGGATTTTCGCCAGTCTTCTACCCTGTTTGTTTGTTTCTCTGGAAAGCGTAAATTTCAGAAAGTGACTGCTACTTCTCTTTCTCTCTGGTTGAGAAGTATAATTTGTTTCGCTATGAGACTGCTGGTCAGCAGCCTCCTGAGAGAATTACGGCTCATTCCACGAGGGCTGTCTCCTCTACTTGGGCTTTCAAAAATGAAGCTTCTGTTGAACAGATTTGCAAGGCTGCAACTTGGTTCTCTCTGCATACTTTTTCCAAATTTGATACTTTTGCCTTGACCGAGGCTTCTTTTTGGAGAAAGGTTCTTCAAGCGGTGGTGCCTTCTGTTTAGGTCTGCCTGTCTTGTTATCCCTACCTAGTCATCTGTGTCCTCTAGCTTGGGTATTGGTTCCCACTAGTAATTGATGACGTCGTGGACTCACCATATCTTAGGAAAGAAAACAAAATGTATGCTTTCCTGATACATTTATTTATTTCCGGATATGGTGAGTCCACGACCCCACCCTTTTTCTTTAAGACCTCAGGCATCTCTACACCTTTGTGTTATTCCTTATTTCCATTTTCCTTTCGGTCGAATGACTGGGGATTGTGGGTAGTGGAGTGACACTTAACAGCTTGGCTGTGGTGCTCTTTGCCTCCTCCTGCTGGCCAGGAGTGATATTCCCACTATTTATTGATGACGTTGTGGACTCACCCTATCCGGAAATAAATACATTTATCAGGTAAGCATAAATTTTGTTTTATCACATTTTCCTGTAATTTAAAGGGACAGTCTACTTGAAACTGTTATTGTTTAAAAATTATGATAATCCCTTTATTATCCATTCCCCAGCTTTGCATAACCAACACTGTTATATTAATATACTTTTTACCTCTGCGATAACCTTGTATCTAAGTCTGCCCCCTTATCTCAGTGCTATATACAAACTTGCACTTCAGCCAATCTGGCTCATTCGTAACTCCACAGTAGTGAGCACAATGTTATCTATATGGCACACATTAACTAGTACTATCTAGCTGTGAAAAGTTAATAAAATGCACTGAGATAAAGAAGGCCTGCAGGGGCTTAGAAACAGGAAGAGATTTAGAGTTTTAGACATTATAAACTATATTAATATAACAATGTTGGTTCTGCAAAGCTGGAGAATGGGTAATAGAGGCGTATCTATCTTTTTAGACAATAAAACAAACAAGTAGACTGTCCCTTTAACTTTGAAAATTGTTTGTTTTTCTAAATTCCACTGAGTTTCTATAAATTAATGGGGCCGCTATGTTTGAACTTAAGTTGCCCCTTATCTGTTTCCCCTGCTAAAGACAATTGGGGACAGATATAAACTTTCCTTTTCAATATTTAAACAACTAATATAATTGTAAAAATACAGCTACATATTATTCTAAGGCTAATATTTGCTTTGTATACATCATTATGCCTAGCATGCATTTAGGGCCAGATTATAAATGGATCGCAATATATCGCTTTCGCTGAAGCGATATTTACACTCCACTTTGAAATACTAGTGCACGCTAATTTGCGCTGGTATTACAAGTTAGGTGCAATGCGAACACAACATCGCGTTCGCATTGCTAGGAAGTATTGCACTCACGAGCGTGTACTTCCATAGGCTCCAATGGGAGCCTTGTTCTGATGCCGTCAGAGACGGCACAGAACGTAAGCGCAGCAAAGGGGGTAAGTAGCGCAGCGATGGCGGCAGTTTGTAAATATACAGTATATGTATATGATTATATACATATATATTTATGTGTTAATATGTGTATATACACATATTAATACATAACTATGTATGTAAGCATATACATATATATTATCATTGCGGCCTATGAGAAACATAGACCGCAATGTAAAGACACTTTTCAGTGCGTTTTTTTTTTTATTTTATAACACCCCACTCCCATTAACTTTGAAGCCCCAAAACTGCCTAGTGCAGTTGTTTTTTATTAATATAAAAACGCCTTATTTTTTAAAATAAAAACTATAATGTCTTCTATTTCTCCAACATAGGTGTGTCCGGTCCACGGCGTCATCCTTACTTGTGGGATATTCTCTTCCCCAACAGGAAATGGCAAAGAGCCCAGCAAAGCTGGTCACATGATCCCTCCTAGGCTCCGCCTACCCCAGTCATTCTCTTTGCCGTTGTACAGGCAACATCTCCACGGAGATGGCTTAGAGTTTTTTAGTGTTTAACTGTGGTTCTGCTCCAATCTGTTCATAGTTCCCAAAAAAGAGGGAACGTTCAGACCAATCTTAGATCTCAAGATCTTAAACAAGTTTCTCAAGGTTCCATCGTTCAAGATGGAAACCATTCGAACTATTCTTCCTTCCATCCAGGAAGGTCAATTCATGACCACGGTGGATTTAAAGGATGCGTATCTACATATTCCTATCCACAAGGAACATCATCGGTTCCTAAGGTTCGCATTCCTGGACAAACATTACCAGTTCGTGGCGCTTCCTTTCGGATTAGCCACTGCTCCAAGGATTTTCATACTAGGGTCCCTTCTAGCTGTGCTACGACCAAGGGGCGTTGCGGTAGTACCTTACTTGGACGACATTCTGATTCAAGCGTCGTCCCTTCCTCAAGCAAAGGCTCACACGGACATCGTCCTGGCCTTTCTCAGATCTCACGGATGGAAAGTGACGGTGGAAAAGAGTTCTCTATCCCCGTCAACAAGGGTTCCCTTCTTGGGAACAATTATAGACTCCTTAGAAATGAGGATTTTTCTGACAGAGGTCAGAAAAACAAAACTTCTAGACTCTTGTCGGATACTTCATTCCGTTCCTCTTCCTTCCATAGCTCAGTGCATGGAAGTGATCGGGTTGATGGTAGCGGCAATGGACATAGTTCCTTTTGCGCGCATTCATCTAAGACCATTACAACTGTGCATGCTCAGTCAGTGGAATGGGGACTATACAGACTTGTCTCCGAAGATACAAGTAAATCAGAGGACCAGAGACTCACTCCGTTGGTGGCTGTCCCTGGACAACCTGTCACAAGGGATGACATTCCGCAGACCAGAGTGGGTCATTGTCACGACCGACGCCAGTCTGATGGGCTGGGGCGCGGTCTGGGGATCCCTGAAAGCTCAGGGTCTTTGGTCTCGGGAAGAATCTCTTCTACCGATAAATATTCTGGAACTGAGAGCGATATTCAATGCTCTCAAGGCTTGGCCTCAGCTAGCGAGGACCAAGTTCATACGGTTTCAATCAGACAACATGACAACTGTTGCGTACATCAACCATCAGGGGGGAACAAGGAGTTCCCTAGCGATGGAAGAAGTGACCAAAATCATTCTATGGGCGGAGTCTCACTCCTGCCACCTGTCTGCTATCCACATCCCAGGAGTGGAAAATTGGGAAGCGGATTTTCTGAGTCGTCAGACATTGCATCCGGGGGAGTGGGAACTCCATCCGGAAATCTTTGCCCAAGTCACTCACCTGTGGGGCATTCCAGACATGGATCTGATGGCCTCTCGTCAGAACTTCAAAGTTCCTTGCTACGGGGCCAGATCCAGGGATCCCAAGGCGGCTCTAGTGGATGCACTAGTAGCACCTTGGACCTTCAAACTAGCTTATGTGTTCCCGCCATTTCCTCTCATCCCCAGGCTGGTAGCCAGGATCAATCAGGAGAGGGCGTCGGTGATCTTGATAGCTCCTGCGTGGCCACGCAGGACTTGGTATGCAGATCTGGTGAATATGTCATCGGCTCCACCTTGGAAGCTACCTTTGAGACGAGACCTTCTTGTTCAGGGTCCGTTCGAACATCCGAATCTGGTTTCACTCCAGCTGACTGCTTGGAGATTGAACGCTTGATTTTATCGAAGCGAGGATTCTCAGATTCTGTTATCGATACTCTTGTTCAGGCCAGAAAGCCTGTAACTAGAAAGATTTACCACAAAATTTGGAAAAAATATATCTGTTGGTGTGAATCTAAAGGATTCCCTTGGGACAAGGTTAAGATTCCTAGGATTCTATCCTTCCTTCAAGAAGGATTGGAAAAAGGATTATCTGCAAGTTCCCTGAAGGGACAGATTTCTGCCTTGTCGGTGTTACTTCACAAAAAGCTGGCAGCTGTGCCAGATGTTCAAGCCTTTGTTCAGGCTCTGGTTAGAATCAAGCCTGTTTACAAACCTTTGACTCCTCCTTGGAGTCTCAATTTAGTTCTTTCAGTTCTTCAGGGGGTTCCGTTTGAACCCTTACATTCCGTTGATATTAAGTTATTATCTTGGAAAGTTTTGTTTTTAGTTGCAATTTCTTCTGCTAGAAGAGTTTCAGAATTATCTGCTCTGCAGTGTTCTCCTCCTTATCTGGTGTTCCATGCAGATAAGGTGGTTTTACGTACTAAACCTGGTTTTCTTCCAAAAGTTGTTTCTAACAAAAACATTAACCAGGAGATTATCGTACCTTCTCTGTGTCCGAAACCAGTTTCAAAGAAGGAACGTTTGTTGCACAATTTGGATGTTGTTCGCGCTCTAAAATTCTATTTAGATGCTACAAAGGATTTTAGACAAACATCTTCCTTGTTTGTTGTTTATTCAGGTAAAAGGAGAGGTCAAAAAGCAACTTCTACCTCTCTCTCTTTTTGGATTAAAAGCATCATCAGATTGGCTTACGAGACTGCCGGACGGCAGCCTCCCGAAAGAATCACAGCTCATTCCACTAGGGCTGTGGCTTCCACATGGGCCTTCAAGAACGAGGCTTCTGTTGATCAGATATGTAGGGCAGCGACTTGGTCTTCACTGCACACTTTTACCAAATTTTACAAGTTTGATACTTTTGCTTCTTCTGAGGCTATTTTTGGGAGAAAGGTTTTGCAAGCCGTGGTGCCTTCCATTTAGGTGACCTGATTTGCTCCCTCCCTTCATCCGTGTCCTAAAGCTTTGGTATTGGTTCCCACAAGTAAGGATGACGCCGTGGACCGGACACACCTATGTTGGAGAAAACAGAATTTATGTTTACCTGATAAATTACTTTCTCCAACGGTGTGTCCGGTCCACGGCCCGCCCTGGTTTTTTAATCAGGTCTGATAATTTATTTTCTTTAACTACAGTCACCACGGTACCATATGGTTTCTCCTATGCAAATATTCCTCCTTAACGTCGGTCGAATGACTGGGGTAGGCGGAGCCTAGGAGGGATCATGTGACCAGCTTTGCTGGGCTCTTTGCCATTTCCTGTTGGGGAAGAGAATATCCCACAAGTAAGGATGACGCCGTGGACCGGACACACCGTTGGAGAAAGTAATTTATCAGGTAAACATAAATTCTGTTTTTGAGGGCATTTGGGGCATATTTAGAAAATTAACCAGTGATCGAATCTCTAGTTAATTTTCTGAGCGCTAATTGCTACCACTTGAAATGGCTGGTTAATTATCATGTGCTGTCTTTTAGTGCTCCACTTGTAATCTATCCCTTACTGTTTAACATCCCCTTAAAACTATGGCTCATCAGCCCCAGAGTTAGTACTGGTATGTTAATTACATATTATATATCCTATAAACAAGTCAGTAGGACCTAGAGGAGATCTATTAGGGAGTGACACCACTAGAATAAGGGAAAACGCTTAACCGTCAAGGATCCTGTGGAATACTTATAGGTGATGAGGCCTGCCCTCTGTGGCTTCTCCAATCAGGGCAAATGTTATGGTTTTCAAGGACTGCCTAAGCTCCCCCCAAGACATACTTACCTGGCCCGTCCCAACCATTAAACGCCAGTGGTCCCACACCTCTCTGTCACTGCACTACCCACAAAGCACAAATGGACCACTGCCCACAAGTCCCCTGGCCTACCTATCTCAGAAAGCCTTGTTGGGAGGTGTGGAATATCAAGTGGCTACTATCACCATAGTAATACCAAGAGGATGTAACTACTGAACAGCCTAAAAATTCAGATCACAATACAATTTTTATTTAGTTACTATCTAAAGCACTTAAAGGGACAGGGTACTGCAATTTTGTTTTTTATGTGTTCCCAATTATCTATTTTACCTGCTGGGGTGTATTAAATTGTTTGCCAAACTCCTCCTTCACCTTTATTTTGTTATTTTAAATAGCTGTTTCTGCCTGATGAAACTACCACCTACATTGAAAATAATATGTTTGTTTGTTCTGTAAAAAATATATGTCAACAGGAGATAACAGAGTAAATTAACCTCACAGAGATTTTTGTATCTGAAAAAGATGTTTTTGCTCATTGAACCCCCCCAACATTAATTAGCATTTCATTACCTAGCTATAAGATCCCATTTAAATTGGCATATCCTTAAAGGCACAGTCTGTTCAAAATGAAACTTTTGTGATTTAGATAGGGCATGCAATTTTAAACAACTTTCAAATTCACTTTTATCATTAAATTTGCTTTGTTCTCTTGGTATTCTTAGTTGGAAGCTAAACCTAAGTAGGCTCATATGCTAATTTCTAAGTCCTTGAAGGCCACCTCCTATTTCATTGGATTTAACAGTTTTTAACAGCTAGAGAGCATTAGTTCATGTGTGCCATATAGATAACGTGTTTACGCCTGTGTAGTTACTTCTGAGAGGGCACTGATTGGCTAAAATGCAAGTCTGTCAAAATACCTGAAATAAGGGGGCAGTCTGCAGAGGCTTAGAAACAAGGTAATCACAGAGGTAAAAAGTACAATAATATATCTTTTGGTTATGCAAAACTGGAGAATGGGTAATAAATGGATTATCTTTTTAAACAATACAAATTCTGGAGTAGACTGTCCCTTTAAAAAAAAAAATAGGCGATTGTTTTAATGAGCAAATACAACTATTTAAAATACAATAATAAATAGGAAGGATTTTAATAATCTGCAGTAATTATAAAAAGTAATTTGGAACACAGTAAGAGGAAACATGTTTTACAGTATACTGTCCCTTTTAGGTAAATCAGGTACTGTAGTTAGTGAACATAAGTAAGATGTTCAAAAATATGCCAAAGCTGTACATCCAAAAAGAATGAATACTGTCCCTTTAAAAGCCGTTAGTATGTCCAAAATCCTTCATAAGCACTGGGAGTAGTCCTTTGTAAACACCATAAATGTGAGCCATACAGAAGTTAGTAAAACTGCCTGGCACCGTTTATTTCACTTCTGTTAACTTCTAAATTAAGCACATGAAACTCAAATTGTTTCTTTCATGATTTAAATAGAGCATGCAATTTAAAACAACTTTCTTATTGATTCTATTATCAAATTTTCTTTTCTCCCTGGAATCTTTTGTTGAAAAGCAGGGACATGAGCTCAGGCGAGTGCACGTGTGTGGAGCACTATTTGGCAGCAGTTTTGCCAGAATGTTAGTCATAGTCAATAGTGCTGCCATCTTGTGCTCGTGTAAATGAATAAGTGCCTGCTTTCATCACGAAAACACCTAAAGGTTTTGTACCTATGTGCTTAAATTTTTTTTTTAATAAACGTAATAAAGATTTTATTTTTTGAAGATTTTGGTGCCTTGATTGTGTGCTGTGGGTTTTTGGACTGTTTTCACATTGGTGGTTAGCCTGACCACTTGCGGTGTGAACCTCCGCAGCTGTGTGTTTGCTTACTTAAAGGGACATAAAACCCAATTATTTTCTTTCATGATTCAGATAGAACATACAATTTTAAACAACTTTCCAATTTACTTCTGTTATCAAATTTTCTTCGTTTTCTTGTTATCCTTTTGTTGAAAAAATGGGATGTAAGCTCATGAGTGTGCACGTGTCCACAAAACTATACTGCAGCAGTTTTGCAACAATGTTATACATTAGTAGGAGCACTAGATGGCAGCACTATTTCCTGTCATGTAGTGCTTCAGGCATGTGCACGCTACCTACCTACTGTAGGTATCCCTTTAACAAAGAATAACATGAGAACGAAACAAATTTGATAATAGAAGTAAATTGGAAACTGTTTAAAAATTGTATTCTCTATCTAAATAATGAAAGACAATTTTTGGGTTTACTGTCCCTTTAAGCCGCTTCTGGTGACGTGTGGAGAAAAGCCGTTAAGGATCTAGGAGCATTTGTGTATGGCTGCACTATTTCCTGCCATGTATGCTCCCGATACCTACCTAGGTATCTCTTCAACAAAGTATACAATGGGAACAAAGCAAATTTAATACCAGAAGTAAATTGGAAGCTTTTTTTAAATCGAATTCTCTGTTTGAATCAAAAAGAAAATTTGGGGGTTTCATATCTTTCCCAGCTTTGATATTTTTTTATATTGTTTTTTAAATGTGTTTAATTTAGTATTCTTTCATATTCATAATTACATTATTTTTAACATTTTCTGTCTCTTTTTAATAGAGACATCTCTTCCAAAACATTGTTTTTTATTTTACACTAGGCGATAAGCCTGCCCAGAGGGCCGTCTATGTTTAAAAATACAAACCCCCAAGCTAAAGTTACAAAAAATAAAAAAGTAAAATTACAGAAAAAAATAAACAAAGCTATCCAAACTAAAAAATTTAAACCTAAACTTATACCCCTATAAAAATAACCCCCCCCCCAAATAAAAACACCCCCTAATCTAATACTAAACTACCAATATCCCTTAAAATGGCCTTTTGTAGGACATTGCCCTAAGTTAAACAGCTCTTTTACCTCTAAAAAATACTAAGTCCCCTCTAACAGTAAAATAAACCCACCCACCAAACCCCCACAAAAAAAAACTAACACAAAAAAACAAAACTACCCATTACCTTTAAAGGGGCATTTGTAGGGGCTAGCCCTTAAAAGGGCAATTAGCTCTTTCTCCAACATAGGTGTGTCCGGTCCACGGCGTCATCCTTACTTGTGGGGATATTCTCTTCCCCAACAGGAAATGGCAAAGAGCCCAGCAAAGCTGGTCACATGATCCCTCCTAGGCTCCGCCTACCCCAGTCATTCTCTTTGCCGTTGTACAGGCAACATCTCCACGGAGATGGCTTAGAGTTTTTTAGTGTTTAACTGTAGTTTTTTTATTCAATCAAGAGTTTGTTATTTTAAAATAGTGCTGGTATGTACTATTTACTCTGAAACAGAAAAGAGATGAAGATTTCTGTTTGTAAGAGGAAAATGATTTTAGCAACCGTTACTAAAATCCATGGCTGTTCCACACAGGACTGTTGAGAGGAATTAACTTCAGTTGGGGGAACAGTGAGCAGTCTTTTGCTGCTTGAGGTATGACACATTCTAACAAGACGATGTAATGCTGGAAGCTGTCATTTTCCCTATGGGATCCGGTAAGCCATTTTTATTCAGACAGTAAATAAGGGCTTCACAAGGGCTTATTAAGACTGTAGACATTTTCTGGGCTAAATCGATTCATATATTACACATATTTAGCCTTGAGGAATCATTTAATCTGGGTATTTTTGTAAAATAATATCGGCAGGCACTGTTTTAGACACCTTATTCTCTAGGGGCTTTCCCTAATCATAGGCAGAGCCTCATTTTCGCGCCGGTATTGCGCACTTGTTTTTGAGAAGCATGACATGCAGTCGCATGTGTGAGGAGCTCTGATACATAGAAAAGACTTTCTGAAGGCGTCATTTGGTATCGTATTCCCCTTTGGGCTTGGTTGGGTCTCAGCAAAGCAGATACCAGGGACTGTAAAGGGGTTAAATGTAAAAACGGCTCCGGTTCCGTTATTTTAAGGGTTAAAGCTTCCAAATTTGGTGTGCAATACTTTTAAGGCTTTAAGACACTGTGGTGAAATTTTGGTGAATTTTGAACAATTCCTTCATACTTTTTCGCAATTGCAGTAATAAAGTGTGTTCAGTTTAAAATTTAAAGTGACAGTAACGGTTTTATTTTAAAACGTTTTTTGTACTTTGTTATCAAGTTTATGCCTGTTTAACATGTCTGAACTACCAGATAGACTGTGTTCTGAATGTGGGGAAGCCAAGGTTCCTTCTCATTTAAATAGATGTGATTTATGTGACACTGAAAATGATGCCCAAGATGATTCCTCAAGTGAGGGGAGTAAGCATGGTACTGCATCATTCCCTCCTTCGTCTACACCAGTCTTGCCCACTCAGGAGGCCCCTAGTACATCTAGCGCGCCAATACTCCTTACTATGCAACAATTAACGGCTGTAATGGATAATTCTATCAAAAACATTTTAGCCAAAATGCCCACTTATCAGCGCAAGCGCGACTGCTCTGTTTTAGATACTGAAGAGCATGGGGACGCTGATGATAATGGTTCTGAAATGCCCCTACACCAGTCTGAGGGGGCCAGGGAGGTTTTGTCTGAGGGAGAAATTTCAGATTCAGGGAAAATTTCTCAACAAGCTGAACCCGATGTGATTACATTTAAATTTAAGTTGGAACGTCTCCGCGCTCTGCTTAAGGAGGTATTATCCACTCTGGATGATTGTGAGAATTTGATCATCCCAGAGAAACTATGTAAAATGGACAAGTTCCTAGAGGTCCCGGGGCTCCCAGAAGCTTTTCCTATACCCAAGCGGGTGGCGGACATTGTAAATAAAGAATGGGAAAGGCCCGGTATACCTTTCGTCCCTCCCCCCATATTTAAAAAATTGTTTCCTATGGTCGACCCCAGAAAGGACTTATGGCAGACAGTCCCCAAGGTCGAGGGAGCGGTTTCTACTTTAAACAAACGCACCACTATACCCATAGAAGATAGTTGTGCTTTCAAAGATCCTATGGATAAAAAATTAGAAGGTTTGCTTAAAAAGATGTTTGTTCAGCAAGGTTACCTTCTACAACCAATTTCATGCATTGTCCCTGTCACTACAGCCGCGTGTTTCTGGTTCGATGAGCTAGTAAAGGCGATCGATAGTGATTCTCCTCCTTATGAGGAGATTATGGACAGAATCCGTGCTCTCAAATTGGCCAATTCTTTCACCCTAGACGCCACTTTGCAATTGGCTAGGTTAGCGGCGAAAAATTCTGGGTTTGCTATTGTGGCGCGCAGAGCGCTTTGGTTGAAATCTTGGTCAGCGGATGCGTCTTCCAAGGGAAAACGCTGTTTGGCCCTGACTTGAAAGAGATTATCTCTGATATCACTGGGGGTAAGGGCCACGCCCTTCCTCAGGATAGGTCTTTCAAGGCCAAAAATAAACCTAATTTTCGTCCCTTTCGTAGAAACGGAGCAGCCCCAAGTGCTACGTCCTCTAAGCAAGAGGGTAATACTTCTCAAGCCAAGCCAGCCTGGAGACCAATGCAAGGCTGGAACAAGGGAAAGCAGGCCAAGAAACCTGCCACTGCTACCAAGACAGCATGAAATGTTGGCCCCCGATCCGGGACCGGATCTGGTGGGGGGCAGACTCTCTCTCTTTGCTCAGGCTTGGGCAAGAGATGTTCTGGATCCTTGGGCACTAGAAATAGTCTCCCAAGGTTATCTTCTGGAATTCAAGGGGCTTCCCCCAAGGGGGAGGTTCCACAGGTCTCAATTGTCTTCAGACCATATAAAGAGACAGGCATTCTTACATTGTGTAGAAGACCTGTTAAAAATGGGAGTGATTCATCCTGTTCCATTAGGAGAACAAGGGATGGGGTTCTACTCCAATCTGTTCATAGTTCCCAAAAAAGAGGGAACGTTCAGACCAATCTTAGATCTCAAGATCTTAAACAAGTTTCTCAAGGTTCCATCGTTCAAAATGGAAACCATTCGAACAATTCTTCCTTCCATCCAGGAAGGTCAATTCATGACCACGGTGGATTTAAAGGATGCGTATCTACATATTCCTATCCACAAGGAACATCATCGGTTCCTAAGGTTCGCATTCCTGGACAAGCATTACCAGTTCGTGGCGCTTCCTTTCGGATTAGCCACTGCTCCAAGGATTTTCACAAAGGTACTAGGGTCCCTTCTAGCGGTACTAAGACCAAGGGGCATTGCAGTAGTTCCTTACTTGGACGACATTCTGATTCAAGCGTCGTCCCTTCCTCAAGCAAAGGCTCACACGGACATAGTCCTGGCCTTTCTCAGATCTCACGGATGGAAAGTGAACGTGGAAAAGAGTTCTCTATCTCCGTCGACAAGGGTTCCCTTCTTGGGAACAATAATAGACTCCTTAGAAATGAGGATTTTTCTGACAGAGGCCAGAAAAACAAAACTTCTAAACTCTTGTCAAACACTTCATTCCGTTCCTCTTCCTTCCATAGCGCAGTGCATGGAAGTAATAGGTTTGATGGTAGCGGCAATGGACATAGTTCCTTTTGCGCGCATTCATCTAAGACCATTACAACTGTGCATGCTCAGTCAGTGGAATGGGGACTATACAGACTTGTCTCCGAAGATACAAGTAAATCAGAGGACCAGAGACTCACTCCGTTGGTGGCTGTCCCTGGACAACCTGTCACAAGGGATGACCTTCCGCAGACCAGAGTGGGTCATTGTCACGACCGACGCCAGTCTGATGGGCTGGGGCGCGGTCTGGGGACCCCTGAAAGCTCAGGGTCTTTGGTCTCAGGAAGAATCTCTTCTACCGATAAATATTCTGGAACTGAGAGCGATATTCAATGCTCTCAAGGCTTGGCCTCAGCTAGCAAAGGCCAAGTTCATACGGTTTCAATCAGACAACATGACGACTGTTGCGTACATCAACCATCAGGGGGGAACAAGGAGTTCCCTGGCGATGGAAGAAGTGACCAAAATCATTCAATGGGCGGAGACTCACTCCTGCCACCTATCTGCAATCCACATCCCAGGAGTGGAAAATTGGGAAGCGGATTTTCTGAGTCGTCAGACATTACATCCGGGGGAGTGGGAACTCCATCCGGAAATCTTTGCCCAAATTACTCAACTGTGGGGCATTCCAGACATGGATCTGATGGCCTCTCGTCAGAACTTCAAGGTTCCTTGCTACGGGTCCAGATCCAGGGATCCCAAGGCGACTCTAGTAGATGCACTAGTAGCACCTTGGACCTTCAAACTAGCTTATGTATTCCCGCCGTTTCCTCTCATCCCCAGGCTGGTAGCCAGGATCAATCAAGAGAGGGCGTCGGTGATCTTGATAGCTCCTGCGTGGCCACGCAGGACTTGGTATGCAGATCTGGTGAATATGTCATCGGCTCCACCATGGAAGCTACCTTTGAGACGAGACCTTCTTGTTCAAGGTCCGTTCGAACATCCGAATCTGATCTCACTCCAGCTGACTGCTTGGAGATTGAACGCTTGATCTTATCAAAACGAGGGTTCTCAGATTCTGTTATTGATACTCTTGTTCAGGCCAGAAAGCCTGTAACTAGAAAAATTTACCACAAAATATGGAAAAAATATATCTGTTGGTGTGAATCTAAAGGATTCCCTTGGGACAGGGTAAAGATTCCTAAGATTCTATCCTTTCTTCAAGAAGGATTGGAGAAAGGATTATCTGCAAGTTCCTTGAAGGGACAGATTTCTGCCTTGTCTGTGTTACTTCACAAAAAGCTGGCAGCTGTGCCAGATGTTCAAGCCTTTGTTCAGGCTCTGGTTAGAATCAAGCCTGTTTACAAACCTTTGACTCCTCCTTGGAGTCTCAACTTAGTTCTTTCAGTTCTTCAGGGGGTTCCGTTTGAACCCTTACATTCCGTTGATATTAAGTTATTATCTTGGAAAGTTTTGTTTTTGGTTGCAATTTCTTCTGCTAGAAGAGTTTCAGAATTATCTGCTCTGCAGTGTTCGCCTCCTTATCTGGTGTTCCATGCAGATAAGGTGGTTTTACGTACTAAACCTGGTTTTCTTCCAAAAGTTGTTTCTAACAAAAACATTAACCAGGAGATAGTCGTACCTTCTTTGTGTCCGAAACCAGTTTCGAAGAAGGAACGTTTGTTGCACAATTTGGATGTTGTTCGCGCTCTAAAATTCTATTTAGATGCTACAAAGGATTTTAGACAAACATCTTCCTTGTTTGTTGTTTATTCTGGTAAAAGGAGAGGTCAAAAAGCAACTTCTACCTCTCTCTCTTTTTGGATTAAAAGCATCATCAGATTGGCTTATGTGACTGCCGGACGGCAGCCTCCTGAAAGAATCACAGCTCATTCCACTAGGGCTGTGGCTTCCACATGGGCCTTCAAGAACGAGGCTTCTGTTGATCAGATATGTAGGGCAGCGACTTGGTCTTCACTGCACACTTTTACCAAATTTTACAAGTTTGATACTTTTGCTTCTTCTGAGGCTATTTTTGGGAGAAAGGTTTTGCAAGCCGTGGTGCCTTCCATTTAGGTGACCTGATTTGATCCCTCCCTTCATCCGTGTCCTAAAGCTTTGGTATTGGTTCCCACAAGTAAGGATGACGCCGTGGACCGGACACACCTATGTTGGAGAAAACAGAATTTATGTTTACCTGATAAATTACTTTCTCCAACGGTGTGTCCGGTCCACGGCCCGCCCTGGTTTTTTAATCAGGTCTGATAATTTATTTTCTTTAACTACAGTCACCACGGTATCATATGGTTTCTCCTATGCAAATATTCCTCCTTAACGTCGGTCGAATGACTGGGGTAGGCGGAGCCTAGGAGGGATCATGTGACCAGCTTTGCTGGGCTCTTTGCCATTTCCTGTTGGGGAAGAGAATATCCCCACAAGTAAGGATGACGCCGTGGACCGGACACACCGTTGGAGAAAGTAATTTATCAGGTAAACATAAATTCTGTTTTTTCAAGCTCCAAAAAACCCTAATCTAAAAAAAAAAAGCCCCAAATAGGTACTGTTCGTGAAGTCTGGTGGAGAAGGTCTTCTTCCAGATGGATCCATCATCTTCTATCTTCATCCGGAGTGAAGGCGGCGCGTAGCGGAGGTGCGGAACTGTGTTCCTGATGCCTGAATCCTCAGCGGCTGTCCTCAACGGCAGCGGTCCACGGTGGTGGTGTTGCTTGGTGGCATGGAGGCTCCTCTTCATCCAATGTCCGTCGCAGACTGAAGATTGAATGCAAGGTACCGCAATCAATTTAGGGTACCTTGCATTCATATTGGCTGAAATTTTGAAAACAGCCAATAGGATTAGAGCTACTGAAATCCTATTGGCTGTTCAAAGCTGCATCCAGGTGAATTCTTTTGGCTGCGCGCACAGCCAACAAACCTTTGGCCGCTTTGCACAGCCAACATTCCTTTGAGGATGCATGCCCAATTGGCACAGGTGACGGACACGTTACAAACATGATTATAGTATACATATATTAAATTGGTTATTCAAGGAGGAAGAGGACCTAGAGTTTATTATTAGTTAGGGATTTTGTTCATTGTAAGGAGCTGTTTCATCTCATGCTTGCTGTGCTGTCAGTTATTAAAGCCACAAACTGTTGGTTCAGCTGTTTTAACTGAACATTCAAATATTTTAACTGAATTGAGAGTTAGGTAAGATCTAACCCCTTTTGCTTCTATTCATGTACTTCATGCACTAGGCCTCTGGTGATATATTGTAGCTAAAGGATGTGAGTCTCATGTGTTTAAATGGACTTTAAAAACCTCTTGCTTTTGTGTAACAATTGGGCCATGTGTTCCCTAGAGAAGTCAAAAAGCAAAATCTGTGACCTAGGTTTTCAAAATGCAGCAACCTGCCTGAACCAGCAATTTGATAAGCAGCGTTTGCAGGTTACACAATTTGCTTTTGGGCCTTGACACTACCACTTTGTATCTGTATTAGGTATGGGCATTCAGATCCTTTGTTAGGATTCGAATGCGGAAGTATGTGCTATTAGACTCTTTTTGGAGCTGGATTGAATCTTTTGTGCAAAATCACCATGTTGAAGATATGTGCATATCCAGGTATTAACGTAGTCATCTTGCACAAGAATCAATACGGTTTCCGAAAAGAGACGAATAGCGCATACTTCTGCATTTGGGTACTAACGAAGGATCCGAATGCACATGCCTTATCTGTATGTATAAAAGTATGAAGTATGTTAACCTGCTATGCATTTGTAATGTATGTCAATTCAGAGCAGATAAGACCAAATACTTATCTGATAGAGAAACCTTCGTCTTTTAACAGAGCTTCCCAAAGGCCAGTGTAAAACAAATCTTGCTGGAAATGGAGGAAAAGAAGCATAACTATGAGCTGAAAGTCAAAGATTCTCTCCAGAAATTAACAGAGGAAAAGCTAGCAGCAGAGAAACTTCTTCATAATGCAGAGGTTTGTGATATACAGATTCTAAGGAAAATAAAAGATTGCACCAGGGACTGAGACCAACTAGGTCCCCCGGGCAAAAGTTAGGGAAAGCCCCCACAGCACCTCCTATGCACCTCCCTCACCCTGACACACACCTGCCCCACCCCTATCAGGGCTCACAACTTCCAGGGACAGAGCCCCCAAACTCCAGAGCTAGAGACAGCCCCCCCAACCTCAAGGACCAGGAACAGCCCCCCCCCAACCTCTGGGCCCCACAGCGGCAGACTACCTCCAGGGCCTGACCCCAAACTCCAGAGCCTCCCAGAGCAACAGACCACTCCCCCATACAAGCAAAGGGCCCCCACACCAGGGACAAGGCCCCACTCCGACCAACCTTAACTGCATAGTTACTGTTTGCGCAGCTGTCAGTGCTGCGCCAGCTCCTGATCATATGCTGCCTACTCCAGCTCACAACCACTAGCACAGATGTTAGCGCTGCAGCTTTGCTAGCTAATCTTTAAACTGGGGGTGGAAGGGCTGTAGGCACTCACTGCAGTGGTTCAATACTAAAATTTGTCACATCCACTAATGCAGCTCTGCTGTCACCGCTGCGCTAGCTCATTTAACTGGCTGTGACTGCTAATTTACAGTGCGCTTTTGAAGACTTGTCACATAGTTCTGAATGGAGAAAACATGCAGCTTCAGACACTACAAACACTGCGGTAACGTCCCTGTTAAAATGAATTAAATGTTATGATATTCAAATAATACAATAAATACATGTCTTCACATTTGTTTTGTCATTTGAATGTGTCAATAGAATAAATGTCACATTTAAAAAAATAAACAAATGTTGCATTTCATTGTACTGAGATAATTAAAATATCAAAAAGAACATTGAAACGTTAGTTAAGGTATTATTTTGAAACTGACGTTAAATATATGGAAATTAAACATTCATTTAGAATGAAAACATTTGGAAAATATTTAAATATGCCAAAACATTCACCCATTTGAAATTAAGACAAAGGATGCCTGACTTATAAGCAAAATTACATTCTATTGCAGGGTTCTCCAAGCTTTTTTTCCCAAGACCACATACTTTTGCGATCCTATTTTTATGCTTGGTCTAAACATTTCTGAAGCAATTTTTTGCAGTGACTAAAAAATGTGTGCGTAGTGTATTCCTGATTGTAGTCAAACTTAAAAGTGTTGTAAAAGGTAATAAAACACACACACTCTCATACAACACACACACCACACACTCTCTCATACAACACACACACCACCCGCACTCTCTCATACAACAAACACACCACCCGCACTCTCTCATACAACACACACACCACACCACACTCTCTCATACAACAAACACACCACCCACACTCTCTCATACAACACACACACCACCCGCACTCTCATACAACACACACACACAACCCGCACTCTCATACAACACACACCACCCGCACTCTCATACAACACACACACACCACCCGCACTCTCTCATACAACACACACACCACCCGCACTCTCATACAACACACACACCACCCGCACTCTCATACAACACACACACACAACCCGCACTCTCATACAACACACACACCACCCGCACTCTCATACAACACACACACCACCCGCACTCTCATACAACGCACACACCACCCGCACTCTCTCATACAACACACACACCACCCGCACCCTCTCATACAACACACACACCACCCGCACTCTCTCATACAACACACACACCACCCGCACTCTCTCATACAACACACACACCACCCGCCTTCTCTCATACAACACACACACCACACGCACTCTCTCATACAACACACCACCTGCACTCTCTCATACAACACACACACCACCCGCACTCTCTCATACAACACACACACCACCCGCACTCTCATACAACACATACAATGCACACACCACCCGCACTCTCATACAACACACACACCACCCGCACCCTCTCATACAACACACACCACCCGCACCCTCTCATACAACACACACACCACCCGCACTCTCTCATACAACACACACACCACCCGCACTCTCATACAACACACACACACACCACCCGCACTCTCTCATACAACACACACACCACCCGCACTCTCTCATACAACACACACACCACTCGCACTCTCTCATACAACACACACACCACCCGCACTCTCTCATACAACACACACACCACCCGCACTCTCTCATACAACACACACACCACACACTCTCATACAACACACACACCACCCGCATTCTCATACAACGCACACACCACCCGCACTCTCATACAACACACACACCACCCGCACCCTCTCATACAACACACACACCACCCGCACCCTCTCATACAACACACACACCACCCGCACTCTCTCATACAACACACACACCACCCGCACTCTCTCATACAACACACACACCACACACTCTCATACAACACACACACCACCCGCACTCTCATACAACACTTCCACACACTCTCATACAATACACACACACCACACTCTCTCTCATACAACACACACACACCACACACTCTCATACAACACACACACACCACACTCTCATACAACACACACACACACATACACCACACACTCTCATACAACACGCACACACCCCACCCGCACTCTCATACAACACACACACACCACACACTCATACAACACACACACTCATACGAAACACAAACACCACACACACACTCACTCACATAACACTCACACACACCACAAACACACGTCACGACCCGGTCAACATGATGTTGCGACCTAGTAATGGGTCCCGACCTGTGGTTTGAAGAACCCTTCTCTATTGCAAGTTTAAATTAAGTTGACATTTAGTTTTTATGTTATTGGTAACATTATAGAATATCAAAGTCAGAATACTTTTTTTTAGAGTTTTGCCCCACTCTATAGTCCAATGTATAGGGCTCTGACTCATTAAATACAGTCAGTCTATCTGAATGACTGTTTGATATGCATTGCCCCTGCTGTATGTAAAGGGACATTAACGGGATATGAAACACAAAATGTTGTTTTCATGATTTAAAAAGAGCATGCAATTTTAAACAACTTTCTAATTTACTTCTATTATTTATTTGTCTTCTCTTTGTATCATTGGTTGAAAAGCAGGGATGTAAGCTTAGGAGCCTGCCCATTTCTGGATCACTATATGGCAGCAACTTTGCAACAATGTTAACCATTTGCAAGAGCACTAGATGGCAGCACTATTTCCTGCCATGTAGTGCTCCAGACATCTACCTAGGTATCTTTGCAACAAAGAATATCATGGAAATGAAACAAATTTGGTAACAGAAGTAAATTGGAAACTTTTTTAAAAATTGTATGCTCTGTCTGAATCACAAAATAAAAAATTTAAACTTGACATTTAACCTCCCTATAAAGTGTATCATTTAGTAAAATAAAAACATTATACTATACATTCATTTTTTTTTTTGCCTATTTTTACTGTAAAACATCCCTGAAATGTGTGCTTGTCCCACTCTCTATGTACATGCAGGCTGAAGTGCCTCCAAAATTGTATGCTAAGTCAACGCTGGGCAACATTCTACACAGTGATTGGTTAGCTCAGAGAAATTGCTAATATATGGTGTGCCCTTGTATAATCTTCTTATGGTAAAGCATTCTGGATTGTCTTAAAAAGATATGGTGATATATGCTATGAGCTGTCTCTTTGAAGGACCATTAAATGCAGTAGAATCTCATAATCGGCAAGTGCATTATAAAAAGACAATGCAATATCACTTAATCTGAATTTTAAATGAGCACATTATTTTCTGACAAATTTCAAAATTTACATAATTTTGCCAGCTCCTGTACCATGTGACATCAACCAATCACAGACTCGTATACATATACACTGTGAATTCGTGCACATGCTCAGTAGGAGCCGGTGCCTAAGAAAGTGTGCATATAGAAAGACTGATCCATTTGATAATGCAAGTAAATTAAAAAGATAGTCGGTAAAACATGCATTTTCTTTCTAATGACACTGAGTCAATGGATCATTATTAATTACTGTTGGGAATATCACTCCTGCCCAGCAGGAGGCGGCAAAGAGCACCACAGCAAAGCTGTTAAATATCACCTCCCTTCTATCCCACCCCAGTCATTCTCTTTGCCTACGTTAGAGCAAGGAAGTGGTAAAGTTAGGTGTTAGTTACAGATTATTCAATCAAGAGTTTATTATTTTTTAAGTAGTGCAAGATTGTTCTGCTTTGTTCTGGGGTGTAGCCATAGTCCATATCAGTCTCTTCAGTAGAGCAGTGGTGGCTTTAGAGCAATGGGAACTTGTGGGACATAATTCTCACTGCGCCTTCCATGTAATTTATGCTGCCCTAATCCTGATAGCCTAAGTAAGATTACTCAGGCTTTATCTTTTCTCCACAGGGCTATGTGAGGGAGAGGACCTCTCAAACCTGGTGAGCTGCCTTGCTGTCTGGCAGATTTACAAGGTAAGTGCTGACTTTTTATTCTGGGTCTGGGAAATAAAAGATCTTAACTTGGGACATAGAGCCTCCTAGAGATAAAAGGAGGGGGTTATATGGCAGCACTTTTAAGGCAGGCACTGGGGCTGAGGAGATAGACTCAAGATGAGGTGTTTTGCACTGCTCACGATGGCTTACATCGCTGGGGCTGGGAAGATTGGCTCAGTATGAGGTGGTTTCACTGTTCATATATAGTACTGTCTAAGCAGCTGCCTAGCAAGTTACGTAAGGGTTATAAAGAGGCTTAACAGAATGTTTATTTTACTTCCGGTGGCTTAATTTTACAATAAACATGGCGACCGGGAGATTGCCTTTTGAAACACCCACGATGGGCGGAGCTATGTGTGGCGCCAATTTGCTTTGCGCACCGCTTTTTCTGCACTTCCTGTTATTGGAAGGAACGGAGCAGAGTCCTCAGAGTGCTTACATATGTGTTAGGACCGGACAGTGCTACAGCTGAGCTCCGGATCTTTTCTGAGAGGATTGTAACTGGTGTCAGAAGGGCTAATAGGCACATCAGCAAAGTTAAGCTGAGGTGTAGAGGGGTTCTGCAGTATTTGTGTACCTAATAAGCCTTTTTCAGCACACAAAAATAAGAATTTTATTTGAATAATTCATCCAGTGTGAGTCAGAATGGACCAAGAGACCACTTGTTCCTTATGTTTTTGATGCCTATATGGAACCACCAATCCCTTTCTGTTCCTCATGTGTTGAGAGAATTTTAAATTATAGGGAATTTTTTTTATTTATTTTTTCTGAGCCAACTCCTTCTAAGGCGGATGCTGTTCAGTAGTCTCATGACAATGTTCAATATATGCCGCAACTGTCCCCTCAAGTGTTCCAAATTTTATTGCCCACACATGCAGTGCCCTGCGCTTCCTCTCAAACTCCACCTGGAGTTACCTTGCAAGACATCGCTTCTCTAATGTCATCGGCGATATCTGATGCATTGTCTGCCTTTCCCATGCTACAGGGAAAGCGCAAGAGGAAATGTTTTTAATCAAATACAGTAGTGGCCATTCCAAATTTTTCTTCCCAGAAGCCTGAAGAGGAAGATACTTCGGTAGTATCTGAGGGGGAAATTTCAGACTCAGTGTAATGCCTTTATCTGATACTGAAGTTGTTTCCTCCAGGTTTAATCTTGAACACCTCCGTTTGTTACTTAAGGAGGTCTTAGCTACCCTGGACGACTCCGTCACTACCGGCGTAGTCAATCCTAAAAAGTACAGTCAAACTAAACAAGTATTTTGACGTGCCCTCCATGGTGGAAGTATTTCCTGTACCAGAAGGGGCTACAGAGATTATGGCTAAGGAATGGGAGAAATCGGGTATCCCTTTTTCTCCATCTCCTAATTTAAAAGGATGTTTCCTATAGCAGACTCTATTAAGGAGTCTTGGCTGTTGGTTCCCTAGGTGGAAGGGACAATTTCCACGCTAGTCAGAGGACTACTATTACCATAGAGGATAGTTGTTTCTTTAAAGATCCTATGGATAAGAAGTTATAGGGGTCGCTCAAAGAATGTATGTACACCAGGGTTTACAATGGCTACCTGCAGTGTTAACGTCACTAGTGCGGCAGCATACTGGTTTGATGTGTTGTCTGTTTCTATCGGACAGACACTCCCCTCAAAGAAATCCAGGAATGGATAAGGGCCTTGAAGTTAACCAACTTCTTTATTACTGATGCTTCCCTTCAGGTTATTAAGCTGGGAGCTAATATTTCAGGCTTCCTATATTGGCCTCAGAGCGTTATGGTTAAAATTCTGGTCTGCGGATGTCTCATCTAAGTCTAAACTTTTGGCGATTCCTTACAAGGGAAAGACCTTGTTCGGACCTGGTTTGACGGAGATAACTCTGATATTACGGGAGGTAAGGGATATTCCCTCCCTCAGGATAAGAGAAATATAAAGGACGTCAGAGTAATTTTCGTTCCTTTTGATTTTTCAAGCAAAATCTTTCCACTCCCTCTTCCAAGCGTAAGCAATCCAAAAAGCCTGCTGTTGAATCAAAGACAGCATGAAGAGCCTGCCTCCGATCCAGGCTTTCCTTCCTCGTTCAAGCTTGGTTTCGAAATACAAACTGGGAGTTAATATTTTTTCCTCCCAGGGGCAGGTTCTGCCTTCAAGATTCTCTGCAGACCAGACAAAAGGAGAGGCGTTCTTACACTTGTACGGAACCTCTCTGACTTGGGAGTGATAGTTTCTGTTCCAAAGCAGAAACAAGGTCTGAGATTCTTTTCCAATCTGTTCGTGGTTGCCAAGAAGGAGGGAACCATCAGACCAATTTTACCCATGAGTCTAATCAAGTTTCTGAGAGTGCTGTCCTTTAAGATGGAAACTATTCGTTCCATTCTTCTTTGGGTCCAAGAGGGTCAGTTAATATGACCACAGTGGATTTAAAGGATGCTTACTTGCAGGTTCCCATCCATTTGGACCATCTAATTTTCTAAGGTTTTCCTTTCTAGACAAACACTTCCAGCTCGGGGCTCTTCCATTCGGCCTTGCCACAGCTCCCAGAATTTTCTCAACTCTCGGATGGAAGGTGAATTTGGAAAAGAATTCCTTAGTTCTAACTACAAGGGTAGTTTCCTTGGGATCCATAATAGACTTCTTATCAAAATATTTTTTCTGACAGAAGTCAGGAAATCAAGGAATTTTTCATTCTTGCCTAACACTTCAGTCCTCTCTTCGGTCTTCAGTGGATCAGTGCACTCACCTCAGACTCCTGCAGTTAATCATGCTCAGGCAGGGGAAAGGAGATTATGCGGATCTGTCTCCGCGATTACAGCTGGAGCAGGAGACAAGGGATCTCTGCTTTGGTGGTTGTCTCAGGATCATCTCTCCCAGGGAACCTGCTTTTGCAGATCTTCCTGGGTGATTGTGACAACTGATGCCAGCCTTCTGGGATGGGGAGCAGTTTGGGGCTCTCTAAAGGCTCAGGGAACATTGACTCGGTCGGAGTCTGTTCTACCCATAAAACATTCTGAAATTGAGAACAATCTTCAGTGCTCTCCTGGCCTGGCTTCAGTTACCTTCGGCCCGGTTCATCACGTTCCAGTCAGATAATATAACCTCAGTGGCTTACTCCACCCGTCAGGGAGGAACTCGGAATTCCTTGGCCATGACAGAGGTAGCCAAGATCATTTAGTGGGTGCAGACCCACAATTGCTATCTGTTGGCGATCCACATTCCAGGAGTGGACATCTGGGAGGCGTACTTCCTAAGCAGGCAGACCTTTCACCCGGGGGAGTGGAAACTCCATCCAGAAGTGTTTTCCAGTCTGATTCTCAAATGGGGTCAGTCGGAATTGGATCTCATGGTTTCTTGGCAGAATGCCAAGCTTCCGTGGTACTGGTCAAGGTCTAGGAACCCTCAGGCTGTACTGATAGACGCTCTGACGGTACCTTGGATTTTCAGTCTTGCATACCGATTTCCTCCGTTTGCTCTTCTACCTCGGGTCATTGTTCGAATCAAGCAGGAGAGGGTGTCGGTGATCCTCCTGTCACCGGCGTGGCCTCGCAGGTTTTGGTATGCAGACCTGGTGGACATGTCATCTCTTCCACCTTGGAGACTTCCTTTGAGGAAGGACCTTCTAATTCAAGGACCTTTCTTTTGTCCAAATCTAGTTTCTCTGAAGCTGACTGCTTCAGGATTGAACGCTTAATTTTATCCAAGCGTGGATTTTCAGAATCGGTCATTGAGACCATGATTCAGGTTTGTAAACCTGTGACTAGGAAGATTTACCATAAGATATGGCGTAAATATCTATTCTGGTGTGAATCCAAGGGCTACTCTTTGAGTAGAGTTCAGATTCCTAGAATTATGTCTTTTCTCCAAGAAGTTTGGAGAAGGGATTATAGGCAAGTTCCCTAAAGGGTCAAATATCTGCCTTGTCTATTTTGTTACATAAACGTCTGGCAGACTTTCCAACAATCGTTTTCTCAGGCCTTAGTCAGGATCAGGCCCGTATTCAAATCAGTTACTCCTTCTTGGAGTCTTAATTTAATTCCTAAAGTTCTTCAAGGGACTCCGTTGGAGCCAATGCATTCCTTAGATATTAAGTTGTTATCTTGGAAAGTTTTGTTTCTTGTCGCTATTTCATCTATTTGTAGATTTTCAGAGATCTCGGTATTGCATAGTTTCAGATTGGAACATTAATCAGGAGTATGAGTCTCCTTTTTTCGTACTAAATTAGGGTTTCTCCCTAAAGTTTTTTCAGACCGGAACATTAATCAGACCGGAACATTAATCAGGAGATTGTTGTTCCTTCCTTGTGTCCTAATCCTTCTCAGGAGGAACGGCTTCTACACAATCTGGACGTGGTTCGTGCACTATAATTCTATTTACAGGCGACTAAGGATTTCTTCAGTCTTCTGTTTAACGTACGGGACAGAAAGCTACAGCTACTTCTCTTTCTTTGTGGCTGAAGAGTATCTTTTGCCTTGCCTATGAAACTGCTGGACAGCAGCCTCCCGAGGGAGAGGCTCTTTCTTCGAGGGTTGTTTCCTCTTCCTGGGCATTCAAAATGAAGCCTTTATGGAACAGTTTTGCAAGGCTGCAACTTGGTCCTCTCTTCACTCTTTTTCAAGCTTCTATAAATTTAACTTTTTAACTTTGGCTGAGCTCGCTTTTGGGAGAAAGGTTTTTCAAGCAGTGGTGCCTTCCATTTAGGTTTCCTGTCTTGTCCCTCCCTTATCATCTGTGTACTCTAGCTGGGGTATTAATTACCAACAGTAATTAATGATGATCCGTGGACTCATCGTATCATTAGAAAGAAAACAAAATTTATGCTTACCTGATAAATGTATTTCTTTCTTGACACGATGAGTCCACGGCCCGCCCTGTTATTTAGACAGGCTGTTAGTATTTGATAAACTTTAGACACCTCTGCACCTTGTTGCTTCCTTTCTCTCCTTTACTTTGGTCGAATGACTGGGGTGGGATAGAAGGGAGGTGATATTTAACAGCTTTGCTGTGGTGCTCTTTGCCACCTCCTGCTGGGCAGGAGTGATATTCCCTACAGTATTTAATGATGATCCGTGGACTCACCATGTCAAGAAATAAATAAATTTATCAGGTAAGCATAAATTTTGTTTTTCCTTTATTCGTTTGAAAACAAATAATTAATTTGAACACATTTTCTGATCATTAACAAAATTATTGAATGAATGAATGAATACATAAATTTGTTTGTTTATGTGCTAACAGGTTTCTCCATCTAATAGATAAACTTAAAAATGCATTGATTCATTTTGTTTATTAACCCCTTAAGGACCGGGCATTTCAGACAAAAACTTCACCAAAAGACCAGAGCATTTTTAATATTTTTACCATCACTACATTTAAACAGAAATAGAGCCTTTTTGTTTTTATATTTACCTATCAAAACTATATATTTATTTTTTTTAGTAGACAACCCAAAGTATTGATCTAGGCCCATTTTGGTATATTTCATGCCACCATTTTACTGGCAAATGCGATCAAATAAAAACAATCGTTAACTTTTTCAAAAGCTTTAGGTTTCTCACTGAAATTATTTACAAACAGCTTGTGCAATCATGACACAGATGGTTGTAAATGCTTCTCTGGGATCCCCTTTATTCAGAAATAGCAGACATATATGGCTTTAGCATTGGATTTTGGTAATTTAAAGGCCGCTAAATGCAGCTGTGCACCACACTTGTATTATGCCCAGCAGTGAAGGGGTTAATTAGGTAGCTTGTAGGGTTAATTTTAGCTTTAGTGTATAGATTACCCTCCCAGCTGATACATCCCACCCCCTGATCCCTCCCTAATCCCTCTCAAACAGCTCTCTTTCCTCCCCAACCCCACAATGGTCACCCACATCTTAAATACTGGCAGAAAGTCTGCCAGTACTAAAATAAAAAGCTTTTTTTTTTTTTTTTAAGATTTTTTTTATATATTTTTTTCTGTAGTGTAGGATCCCCAACCTCCCTAATCCCTCCCAAACAGCTCTCTAACCCTCCCCCCTCTACCTATTAGCCGCCATCTTAGGTACTGGCAGTGGTCTGCCAGTACCCAGTTTTCCCAAATTTGCCAACTTTACAGAAAACTGTGTTGTTTTTATTTTCTAGTGTAGCTGCCCCCACCTCCACCCTCTTATCCCATTCCTCAGTATGATCTCCCTCCTCCACCCTCCCTCCTTCCGCCTCCCTGCCACTCTGTGTGTTTTTTTTCCGTAGCTTAGCGGTCCCGCCCACCTCCCGCCCCCCTACAGAGATAGGCCACCCAGCCGCCTCCCTCCTTACCCTCCCACCCACCAATGATCAGCACCACCTCTCTGCATCGGTAACTCTGCCTGTTTTAGTGGCAAATCTGCCTAGTTTTAGAGAGATTGCGGCAGAGAGAGGCCCAGGACAGCAGCGTTGTACAGGGTATGATACTGGTCCTTAAGGGAGTTAATGAAAAATGAGACAATTCATTATTAGTTAAAAAAAAAAGTGGTTGCAAAGTCTCAGTGTTTATGGAAATTCCATATGAGGTGCAAATTCTGGATAATTTTTTTCCCTCAGATTAGCATTGATCCAATCTGAATGACATTGTTGTAATAGACGCATGGATGCAGGAGCATTGGCTCATATAATCTTTAGATTTATCACCACCAACAATAGCTAAGTTACTTAAAATTGATTATATTGCAGCATGTATAAAAATGCTAGTAAGTTTCTGCTTACATCCTATCCAGCAGAGGTCACTGGTGATGTCCACAGATGAGTGTGATTTGTGGAAAGAAGAGTATGAGCAGCTAAAAGAGGATTGGAAAGAGCTGGCCATTAAAAACTTCGAGCTCAAGAATGAATTGCATGTACTGCAGAGCAAACTTCAGGTATCACATCTAGCAATATAAATGTGATAACCAAAATGTTATATAACAGGACAATAAACTCAAAATGTAATTCCCAATAGCACATAGTGGAAAAAAATGCATTTGTATCTCTCTCTTTTTGGCTGCAGCAAATGAGATTAGATAAATAATACTAAAGTCAATATAATAATATAACGACAATTTTAAATGTTAGAACACATTTATTTTTAATGGAAATCTTTTGCAACGCAGTGATTAATTTATCATGCATACATACAATATGCCTTTAATGTTCTTTTAACATTGCAGTTCAATTAAATCACAGGTCTATGTAAAATAGTTTCCTTAGCTAGGGAGAGTCCATAGCTTCATAAAATGTGGGATATGTTCCAGCCTATCAGGAGGGGGTCAAAAACCCTGACAAAGCTTTAGTCCCACCCACTTTCACTCCCGCTCCAGTTCTTGGCCTCTGAGGAGAGAGGTTGAAGATTTTAGAGGTGCTCTATTATAAAGTTTATTATTGTTTCATATTATTTGAGTAAAACAGGGGTAAGGATTACCTCTGTTATGTGCTTTCCATTACCCTAGTGGGTAATCTAACAGCCATAACTGCCCTTAGGCGTTGCAAGGACCCCTTCCCTTAGCCTCCACCTGAGGAGTTACAGGTATATCCGCAGTGTCCTCTGCAATATATTTACTTGCACTAGATGGGCTCTACTGGATCAGCAACCTATGAGGTAGAAAGGCCTCAGCATGCTGATAAGACACAGTAGAGGGGGTGCTTTAGACCAGGTAAGTGACTCAGGCACTACACAGCCTATGAGCTTTCCAATAGTATTCTCCTTACAGGTACTATACAGGGAGTGCAGAATTATTAGGCAAGTTGTATTTTTGAGGATTAATTTTATTATTGAACAACAACCATGTTCTCAATGAACCCCAAAAAATCATTAATATCAAAGCTGAATAGTTTTGGAAGTATTTTTTAGTTTGTTTTTAGTTATAGCTATTTTAGGGGGATATCTGTGTGTGCAGGTGACTATTACTGTGCATAATTATTAGGCAACTTAACAAAAAACAAATATATACCCATTTCAATTATTTATTTTTACCAGTTAAACCAATATAACATCTCAACATTCACAAATATACATTTCTCCAACATAGGTGTGTCCGGTCCACGGCGTCATCCTTACTTGTGGGATATTCTCTTCCCCAACAGGAAATGGCAAAGAGCCCAGCAAAGCTGGTCACATGATCCCTCCTAGGCTCCGCCTTCCCCAGTCATTCTCTTTGCCGTTGCACAGGCAACATCTCCACGGAGATGGCTCAGAGTTTTTTGGTGTTTAAATGTAGTTTTTATTCTTCAATCAAGAGTTTGTTATTTTAAAATAGTGCTGGTATGTACTATTTACTCTGAAACAGAAAAGAGATGAAGATTTCTGTTTGTAAGAGGAAAATGATTTTAGCAACCGTTACTAAAATCGATGGCTGTTTCCACACAGGACTGTTGAGAGGAATTAACTTCAGTTGGGGGAAACAGTGAGCAGACTTTTGCTGCTTGAGGTATGACACATTTCTAACAAGACTTGGTAATGCTGGAAGCTGTCATTTTCCCTATGGGATCCGGTAAGCCATTTTCTTAATTTTCAATATAAGAATAAAAGGGCTTCACAAGGGCTTTAAAGACTGGTAGACATTTTTCTGGGCCAAAACGATTACTATATAAGCATATTTAATGGTTTATAACTTTGGAGAGTTATTTTAATCTTGGCAATTTTGTTAAAAAAACGGACAGGCACTGTATTGGACACCTTTTTCACTGGGGGCCTTTTCTAGTCATAGGCAGAGCCTCATTTTCGCGCCACTAATGCGCAGTTGTTTTTGAGAAGCAAGGCATGCAGATGCATGTGTGAGGAGCTCAGATCCATTGAAAAAGCTTATTGAAGGCGTCATTTGGTATCGTATTCCCCTCTGGGCTTGGTTGGGTCTCAGCAAAGCAGATACCAGGGACTGTATAGGGGTTAAATGTATAAACGGCTCCGGTTCCGTTATTTTAAGAGTTAAAGCTTTCAAATTTGGTGTGCAATACTTTTAAGGCTTTATGACACTGTGGTGAAATTTTGGTGAATTTTGAACATTTCCTTCATACTTTTGTGTATATTCAGTAAAAAAGTGTGTTCAGTTTAAAATTTAAAGAGACAGTAACGGTTTTATTTTAAAACGTTTTTTGTGCTTTGTTATCAAGTTTATGCCTATTAACATGTCTGAACTATCAGATAGACGATGTTCTGTATGTTCGGAAGCCAAGGTTCCTATCCATTTAAATATATGTGATGTATGTGACAAACAAAGTAGGGACAATGATGCCACTGATAATAATGTTGCCCAAAATGATTCCTTAAGTGAGGGGAGTAAGCATGGTACTGCATCATCCCCTTCTATGTCTACACCAGTCTTGCCCACTCAGGAGGCCCCTAGTGCATCTAGTGCGCCAATCCTCCTTACTATGCAACAATTAACGGCTGTAATGGATAATTCTATTAAAAACATTTTAGCCAAAATGCCCACTTATCAGCGAAAGCGCGACTGCTCTGTTTTAGATACTGAAGAGCATGAGGACGCTGATGATAATGGTTCTGACATGCCCTTACACCAGTCTGAAGGGGCTAGGGAGGTTTTGTCTGAGGGAGAAATTTCAGATTCAGGAAAAATTTCTCAACAAGCTGAACCTGACGTTATTACATTTAAATTTAAATTGGAACATCTCCGCGCTCTGCTTAAGGAGGTGTTATCTACTCTGGATGATTGTGACAATTTGGTCATTCCAGAGAAATTATGTAAGTTGGACAGGTTCCTAGAGGTCCCGGTGCCCCCCGAAGCTTTTCCTATACCCAAGCGGGTGGCGGACATTGTAAATAAAGAATGGGAAAGGCCCGGCATACCTTTTGTCCCTCCCCCTATATTTAAGAAATTATTTCCTATGGTCGACCCCAGGAAGGACTTATGGCAGACAGTCCCCAAGGTCGAGGGGGCGGTTTCTACTCTAAACAAACGCACCACTATCCCTATAGAAGATAGTTGTGCTTTTAAAGATCCTATGGATAAAAAATTAGAGGGTTTGCTTAAAAAGATGTTTGTTCAGCAAGGTTACCTTCTACAACTAATTTCATGCATTGTTTCTGTCACTACAGCAGCGTGTTTCTGGTTCGAGGAACTAGAAAAGTCGCTCAATCAAGCATCCTCTTATGAGGAGGTTATGGACAGAGTTCAAGCACTTAAGTTGGCTAACTCTTTTACCTTAGACGCCACTTTACAATTAGCTAGATTAGCGGCGAAAAATTCAGGTTTTGCTATTGTGGCGCGCAGAGCGCTTTGGCTGAAGTCTTGGTCAGCGGATGTGTCCTCCAAGAATAGATTGCTTAACATCCCTTTCAAGGGGAAAACGCTGTTTGGCCCTGACTTGAAAGAGATTATTTCAGACATCACTGGGGGAAAGGGCCACGCCCTTCCTCAGGATAGGTCTTTTAAGGCTAAAAATAAAACAAATTTTCGTCCCTTTCGCAGAAACGGACCAGCCTCAAATTCTACATCCTCTAAGCAAGAGGGTAATTCTTCTCAAACCAAGCCAGCCTGGAGACCGATGCAAGGCTGGAACAAAGGTAAGCAGGCCAAAAAGCCCGCTACCGCTACCAAGACAGCATGAGATGCTGGCCCCCGATCCGGGACCGGATCTGGTGGGGGGCAGACTCTCTCTCTTCGCTCAGGCTTGGGCAAGAGATGTTCAGGATCCTTGGGCGCTAGAAATAGTTTCTCAAGGTTATCTCCTGGAATTCAAGGAACTACCCCCAAGGGGAAGGTTCCACAGGTCTCAATTGTCTTCAGACCAAATAAAAAGACAGGCATTCTTACATTGTGTAGAAGACCTGTTAAAAATGGGAGTGATTCATCCTGTTCCATTAGGAGAACAAGGGATGGGGTTTTACTCCAATCTGTTCATAGTTCCCAAAAAAGAGGGAACATTCAGGCCAATTTTGGATCTCAAGATCCTAAACAAATTTCTCAAGGTCCCATCGTTCAAGATGGAAACCATTCGGGCAATTCTTCCTACCATCCAGGAAGGTCAATTCATGACCACGGTGGATTTAAAGGATGCGTATCTACATATTCCTATCCACAAGGAACATCATCGGTTCCTAAGATTCGCCTTTCTGGACAAGCATTACCAGTTTGTGGCACTTCCATTCGGACTAGCCACTGCTCCAAGAATTTTCACAAAGGTACTAGGGTCCCTTCTAGCGGTGCTAAGGCCAAGGGGCATTGCAGTAGTACCCTACTTGGACGACATACTGATTCAAGCGTCGTCTCTACCTCAAGCAAAGGCTCATACGGACATTGTCCTAGCCTTTCTCAGATCTCACGGGTGGAAAGTGAACGTAGAAAAAAGTTCTCTATTCCCGTCAACAAGAGTTCCCTTCTTGGGAACAATAATAGACTCCTTGGAAATGAAGATTTTTCTGACAGAAGCCAGAAAATCAAAACTTCTAAGCTCTTGTCAAGTACTTCATTCTGTTCTTCTTCCTTCCATAGCGCAGTGCATGGAAGTAATAGGTTTGATGGTTGCGGCAATGGACATAGTTCCTTTTGCGCGAATTCATCTAAGACCATTACAACTGTGCATGCTCAGAAAGTGGAATGGGGATTATACAGATTTGTCCCCGACGATCCAAGTAGATCAGAGGACCAGAGATTCACTCCGTTGGTGGCTGACCCTGGACAACCTGTCCCAAGGGATGAGCTTCAGAAGACCAGAGTGGGTCATTGTAACGACCGACGCCAGCCTGGTGGGCTGGGGCGCGGTCTGGAAACACCTGAAAGCTCAGGGTCTATGGTCTCGGGAAGAATCTCTTCTCCCGATAAACATTCTGGAACTGAGAGCGATATTCAATGCTCTCAAGGCTTGGCCTCAACTAGCAAAGGCCAAATTCATAAGGTTTCAATCCGACAACATGACGACTGTTGCATATATCAACCATCAGGAGGGAACAAGGAGTTCCCTGGCGATGGAAGAAGTGACCAAAGTAATTCAATGGGCGGAGCTTCACTCCTGCCACTTGTCTGCAATCCACATTCCAGGAGTGGAAAATTGGGAAGCGGATTTTCTGAGTCGTCAGACATTTCATCCGGGGGAGTGGGAACTCCATCCGGAAATCTTTGCCCAAATAACTCAATTATGGGGCTTTCCAGACATGGATCTGATGGCGTCTCGTCAGAACTTCAAGGTTCCTTGCTACGGGTCCAGATCCAGGGATCCCAAGGCGACTCTAGTAGATGCACTAGTAGCGCCCTGGACCTTCAACCTAGCTTATGTGTTCCCACCGTTTCCTCTCATTCCCAGGCTGGTAGCCAGGATCAATCAGGAGAGGGCTTCGGTGATCTTGATAGCTCCTGCGTGGCCACGCAGAACTTGGTATGCAGACCTGGTGAATATGTCATCGGCTCCACCATGGAAGCTACCGTTGAGACGGGACCTTCTTGTTCAAGGTCCGTTCGAACATCCGAATCTGGCATCACTCCAACTGACTGCTTGGAGATTGAACGCTTGATTTGATCAAAGCGTGGGTTCTCAGATTCTGTCATTGATACTCTTATTCAGGCTAGAAAGCCTGTAACTAGAAAAATTTACCATAAAATATGGAAAAAATATATCTGTTGGTGCGAATCAAAAGGATTCCCATGGAACAGGGTAAAAATTCCTAAGATTCTATCCTTTCTACAAGAGGGTTTGGAGAAAGGATTATCTGCAAGTTCTTTGAAGGGACAGATTTCTGCTTTATCTGTTTTACTTCACAAGAAGCTGGCGGCTGTGCCAGATGTTCAGGCTTTTGTTCAGGCTCTGGTTAGAATCAAGCCTGTCTACAAACCTTTGACTCCTCCTTGGAGTCTCAATTTAGTTCTTTCAGTTCTTCAAGGGGTTCCGTTTGAACCCTTACATTCCGTAGATATCAAGTTATTATCTTGGAAAGTTTTGTTTTTGGTTGCAATTTCTTCTGCTAGAAGAGTTTCAGAGTTATCTGCTCTGCAGTGTTCTCCTCCTTATCTGGTGTTCCATGCAGATAAGGTGGTTTTGCGTACTAAACCTGGTTTTCTTCCGAAAGTTGTTTCTAACAAAAATATTAACCAGGAGATAGTTGTGCCTTCTTTGTGTCCGAATCCAGTTTCAAAGAAGGAACGTTTGTTGCACAATTTGGATGTAGTTCGTGCTCTAAAGTTCTATTTAGAGGCTACAAAGGATTTCAGACAAACATCTTCCTTGTTTGTTGTTTATTCTGGTAAAAGGAGAGGTCAAAAAGCAACTTCTACCTCTCTCTCTTTTTGGCTTAAAAGCATCATCAGATTGGCTTATGAGACTGCCGGACGGCAGCCTCCTGAAAGAATCACAGCTCATTCCACTAGGGCTGTGGCTTCCACATGGGCCTTCAAGAACGAGGCTTCTGTTGATCAGATATGTAAGGCAGCGACTTGGTCTTCACTGCACACTTTTACCAAATTTTACAAATTTGATACTTTTGCTTCTTCTGAGGCTATTTTTGGGAGAAAGGTTTTGCAAGCCGTGATGCCTTCCATCTAGGTGACCTGATTTGCTCCCTCCCATCATCCGTGTCCTAAAGCTTTGGTATTGGTTCCCACAAGTAAGGATGACGCCGTGGACCGGACACACCTATGTTGGAGAAAACAGAATTTATGTTTACCTGATAAATTACTTTCTCCAACGGTGTGTCCGGTCCACGGCCCGCCCTGGTTTTTTAATCAGGTCTGATGATTTATTTTCTCTAACTACAGTCACCACGGTATCATATGATTTCTCCTATGCAAATATTCCTCCTTTACGTCGGTCGAATGACTGGGGAAGGCGGAGCCTAGGAGGGATCATGTGACTAGCTTTGCTGGGCTCTTTGCCATTTCCTGTTGGGGAAGAGAATATCCCACAAGTAAGGATGACGCCGTGGACCGGACACACCGTTGGAGAAAGTAATTTATCAGGTAAACATAAATTCTGTTTTCTGACATTCAAAAACAAAACAAAAACAAATCAGTGACCAATATAGCCACCTTTCTTTGCAAGGACACTCAAAAGCCTGCCATCCATAGATTCTGTCAGTGTTTTGATCTGTTCACCATCAACATTGCGTGCAGCAGCAACCACAGCCTCCCAGACACTGTTTAGAGAGGTGTACTGTTTTCCCTCCTTGTAAATCTCACATTTGATGATGGACCACAGGTTCTCAATGGGGTTCAGATCAGGTGAACAAGGAGGCCATGTCATTAGATTTTCTTCTTTTATACCCTTTCTTGCCAGCCACGCTGTGGAGTACTTGGACGCGTGTGATGGAGCATTGTCCTGTATGAAAATCATGTTTTTCTTGAAGGATGCAGACTTCTTCCTGTACCACTGCTTGAAGAAGGTGTCTTCCAGAAACTGGCAGTAGGACTGAGAGTTGAGCTTGACTCCATCCTCAACCCGAAAAGGCCCCACAAGCTCATCTTTGATGATACCAGCCCAAACCAGTACTCCACCTCCACCTTGCTGGCGGCTGAGTCGGACTGGAGCTCTCTGCCCTTTACCAATCCAGCCATGGGCCCATCCATCTGGCCCATCAAGACTCACTCTCATTTCATCAGTCCATAAAACCTTACAAAAATCAGTCTTGAGATATTTCTTGGCCCAGTTTTGACGTTTCAGCTTGTGTGTCTTGTTCAGTGGTGGTCGTCTTTCAGCCTTTCTTACCTTGGCCATGTCTCTGAGTATTGCACACCTTGTGCTTTTGGGCACTCCAGTGATGTTGCAGCTCTGAAATATGGCCAAACTGGTGGCAAGTGGCATCTTGGCAGCTGCACGCTTGACTTTTCTCAGTTCATGGGCAGTTATTTTGCGCCTTGGTTTTTCCACACGCTTCTTGCGACCCTGTTGACTATTTTGAATGAAACGCTTGATTGTTCGATGATCACGCTTAAGAAGCTTTGCAATTTTAAGTGTGCTGCATCCCTCTGCAAGATATCTCACTATTTTTGACTTTTCTGAGCCTGTCAAGTCCTTCTTTTGACCCATTTTGCCAAAGGAAAGGAAGTTGCCTAATAATTATGCACACCTGATATAGGGTGTTGATGTCATTAGACCACACCCCTTCTCATTACAGAGATGCACATCACCTAATATGCTTAATTGGTAGTAGGCTTTCGAGCCTATACAGCTTGGAGTAAGACAACATGCATAAAGAGGATGATGTGGTCAAAATACTCATTTGCCTAATAATTCTGCACTCCCTGTATAGCTGGGGGTTACATCCTTACACCTGTGGAGCTTTACATATGTGTTTAATAGAGGAATTTGGGGGAATGAGGCACAGGATAGTTCTTATCTAGCATCCTTAGGACTTCTTAGCAGCTCAATTTATCCATTTGACCTCAAAAACCTTATTTCTTTCCTATGGCATGGAGAGTCCACGAGGTGATTCCACTAGTGGGAATTCAACTCCTGGCAAGCAGGAGGAGGCAAAGTGCACCCCAGCAAAACTGTTAAGTGTCATTCTCTTTGTCTCTGTAAATGGATGATGTGCGAAGATGTTGTCTGAAGATATTTAATCCTTTTATGGGTACTTTTCCCTGCAAGCAAGGGTTGGGGTTATGCTGTGTCCATGTCAATCTCTTTAGTAAGAGTAATGGTGGCTTTTAGTAGTTACAAGACAGAGAGGTAGTCTTTGCTTAAAGGGACACTGAACCCAATGTTTTTCTTTCGTGATTCAGATAGAGCATGCAATTCTAAGCAACTTTCTCATTTATTCCTATTATAAATTTTCTTCATTCTCTTGCTATGTTTATTTGAAAAGCAAGAATGTAAGTTTAGATGCCAGCCCATTTTTGGTGAACAACCTGGGTTGTCCTTGCTGATTGGACAGCACCAAAAAACAAGTACTATCCATGGTTCTGAACCAAAAATTTGCTGGCTCCTTAGCTTAGATGCCTTCTTTTTCAAATAAAGATAGCAAGAGAACAAAGAAAAATTGTTAATAGAAGTAAATTAGAAAGTTGCTTAAAATTGCATGCTCTATCTGAATCATGAAAGAAAAAAATTGGGTTCAGTATCCCTTTAACTTCTAACTTTAATGCTACCCTGTTATAGAAAACCAGGGTTGGTTGCTCTGTCTTTCTTGTGGCTTCAGGTCCCTGTCAGCATCCGGATGAGTTCCATAGCTGAAGACCCTGGAGGGTAAGTCCTTTTATGTTTATTTATAGAAGAAAATCAAAAGGACTGATATATTTCAGGGACCTAGTGGGACCTGTTGCTCTCATAAGGGGTTATTATAATTTTACTAATAATATCCTTGGTGCGGGATATTTGGCGGCTGAGCTGTTAACTGGTTCATACCAGTTTACAGGGAATACTGCTGCTTCTAGGGCCGATCTATTAAGAGTAATGACCAGGCTTTAAGGTGTGTTGGGACGCTTGTCACAATTGTTTTGTAATTTATCCCTCACTCTTCATTTCCCTGTTTGGTCACAGATTTTTGGATCATAGGGACACAGTGTTTTTGTCCCTGAGTCCCTCATATGGGTGTTATATTGCTACCTTATAATTATTAATTATTTCTATTAAAGAGGGTGCATTAAGGGATTGGGTTTTTGGCGCTTTTTAGTTTGCGCGCTTGGAAGCCATTATGCAGCCTATTAGTATACTCAGGCTTAGCGGCAGATATTCAACCCTCTTACTGCGCAGGAAGCTCCTCACTTGTGGGACATAGGGTCTCAATGGATATCTGTAAGTTAGACGATATTCAACTTGGTATGTTTGCAGATTTTTTTCCCTCCCTATAGGCGCTATACGGCAGTTTGACCATTTAGTCTGTACTAAAAGGAAGAGGAGGTGTTAGATTCGCCATTACCAGCTTTCTTCTACTGCAATAGTTCAGCGATTAAATTTCCTCCCTCGGCTTAGTGCGGTCTCAGCAATCTGACCGTTTGTATTTTCCAGTCTGATTTTGCTAGGGAGGAGAGGTCTCTGTCAGATTTGCCTGTTATTGTCAAGTCTTTTTAATGTGTTTTAAAGGACACGGCTGAACTCTGAGAAATGTGTGTCATATTTCTTTTTCCTTATATGGAGTATAAGCCCGGTGATGCTCCGTTTTTTTACTAAGGTATCCACCGGATGCAGATTAATTGGAATTGTTTATGCTCTTCCTTATAAACCTAAGTCAAGGAGGAATGAGAACTGAATCTTCAGTTACCGTTTAAGATATATGTTTCATTCAGTGCACATATTCTCAGTTGTTACAATTATGCAGCATTATTTATGCAAGAAAGAGGGGACTTGATCATGGTGTTTTATAAGATTTTTTATCATTATTCCTTATATCTACACTTTTTTTCAGGATGTGTTCTCCTGAAAATTGATTTTTCTTAATATTTTGTGCCATCTTGTGACAGTTTCATGTAACTACATGTTCCCTTCATTTTTTATACTATCTGCATAATCAAGACTGATATTGAATTGTTGTTTACAGTCTGGGCTGTAATTCTTTAATTGTGAACAAAAACAAAAGTAAAAACAAAAGTTGCCAGTAAACTGAGTAATAAAAACTTGAACTTTATTTTAACTTCATTAAAAGGTGGAGGGACAAATTCCCCTTACAAACAAGAGACTAACATGTTTCGGCCTCAGCCGTATTCATAGTCCTTAAAATGATCCATACATGCTGGAGTTTAAAAAGCTCACAATAGCCTTGATTGGTTACTGAAAATTTCATGGAGTTTTAAATTTAAAGGTACAGGGGATACATGATATAACTGTTCTGGAGTCTAACATGAGTACAAAATGTATACAATAGACAACTAGACTTTTTACTTGCCATTGGGATAAGGTATGAGCACTTGTTTTCATTTATAATTTATGATTTTTCATGGATATGACTCTAATAAATCTGATCTGATTTCTAAGAATAATTGCACTCCTCGGCCTGGTATCATTCTATATGTGTTCTTTATGGTCACTTAGAAATAAAGCTTGACCCAATTACTTATATCTAAAGCCTGAGCAAGCCAAGACCTCATGGAGGTTTATCCTGACTGAGATAGTTCTTTTGTAACTTGGTGGTTAGCCTCCCTGATTTGCGTGCAGCAGGTTATGGGATTGAGTCCTCCTGGAAGGTTGTTTAAAAAAAAAAGAATACCACGAAACAGACTTTCCTGGGATAAAACCCTAGCTAAGCTTATGATATGGCGTAAAGGAAGTCTGCCTAACAGCATTAAGTGAGTTATTGTGAACCTCATGTGTAATAGAGGGATAAGCAATCCAGGAAGCCTTCCACTGAGGTCTAATTAGCATGAAGGGTCTGCACCATATCTAGTCATGAATCTGGCTTGGATTTGCGATGTTCCTGGAGCCTTGAGCAGTGGAAGCCTAGCTTTCCTAGGAGTGAGTGTCTCAGTTACTCTGGCGGAACTGGGTCAAGCATCTATTTTAAAATTTGTGGTTCTCTAGAAAGAGGGAACTTTTTTTGTTTTTTTTCCTTTTCTGACCTTAGAGGTCTCACATATTTCTCAAGTTTTTCATCCTTCTATAGCGAAACTGTCAGTTCTTTTTCCCTTTAGTTCTGGTGGGTCAGTTCATGACTGCCTTGACTTGAAGGATGCATATCCTCATGTTCCTATTTCAGGGAACATTTCCTTTTCTGCGGCTTGCCGTTTTGGCCAATTTTTTTCCAATTGGTAGCCCTTCCTTAGAACTAGACTGTACCTCAAAGCTTTATGAAGGTTCTAGGGGGCTCTTCTGACAGTGTCCACTTTTCAAGGAATTGTGGTGGTTCCGTACCTGGACTATATTTTGGTTCAGGTACCATCTTTTCATTTAGCAAGAGCCTATAGAGATTCTCTGTTATCAATTCTCCGCTTTACGGGTGGAGGATGACTCTGGACAAGTGTTTCTTGATGCCATATTCCAGGGGATGTCTGTTGGGGACGATCTGGATTCTATCTTTTCAAGATTTCCTTGACTGCAGTCAGAATCTCCAGATTTCTTACGGCCTGTTTTTTCTCTCCCATTTCTGTCTGTCCATCAATCAGGTTTTGGGGGCTTGCTACCGCAGTAGGTGTCGCGTCAGTCTCATGGTCTTAGTTTTTAGTTCTCATGTTTAGCCTTTGAGAACTGGTATAGATGTTGTTTTGTTTGTGGTTCTTGTCTATAAGGAAGGACCTTATACTTCTGGGATTTTTTCTTCATCCAAGCCTAGCTTCTCTGGAGCTGACTGCTTGGAGATTTAACGTCTAGTCTTGGCTAGGTGTTGTTTTTCTGAGAAGGTCCTTGATTTCAGGATTCAGGCTCGTAAACCTGTTTCTCGCAAGATTGAGCTTAAGGTATGCCGTAAATACCTTTTTCTTCCACAGCTGCATTCATTACTGTCAGGGTTTTTCCCTGTTGTGTTTGCCATGTGCTGCTGGCAGCCATTTTACTCACCTCTCTTCCTGACTTGGTGCATTGTGGAGGATGCTGCTCACTTCCTGCACTTCCTTTTATGGCCAGACTGGTGTGCATCATCCATGTGAGACAGGATGCAGTCTCAGAATTGTGATGTCATCACTTATTTTTATTTTTTTTAAATCTTTATTTATAATGTAAGCAAAGAAATTAAATACATTCCAAAAAAAAAAATCCAGACAAGAACAGGAATCAAAACAACGTATATGTTTGCTATCATTTCTTAGGCAATCCTTCCTTGCCTTTTGACTTCCATCTATTATTTTATCATTTTATATAAACAAAAATAACACAATTTTCTTGATTATTTACTAAATAATATAAAACAATCCTATTAAACATTCAATAAGCGAGACCAACTGGGTTAAACTAAAATAAATAATAAAAAAAAAAAAAGAAACAAAAACCCCCGCACCAGGGAAAGGGAACAAGGGAAGGGAAGATTTCCCTCTCTCTCCTACTCCACCCCTACTACCAGATGTTGAGTTGTACCAGTTCTGAGTTTCTGAAGGGAAAGATCATATGCTCTATTTCATTGTCTGAGAAGCTTTTAATGAAGACTGACCATTTCTTAAAAAAATATTTTAATATCATTCTCACTATTTATGTTAGTATCTCTTTGCTCTAACATACATTGTTTTTTGAGGCAATTTTTGACCTCTAATATTGTGGGAGCCCTATGACTCTTCCAGCATTTGATGATTAGATACCTGGCTGCCAATATTGAGAGTACTGCTAGTTTTTCTTGAGGGTGTTGCTCTTCGCTTTGTTTTATGCAAAAAATGACTTGTGTAAATGTGGGGCCCAAAGGGGAGATCTTCAATGTGTTGCTAAACCAATACTCAATTTTATGCCAAAATTGTCCGATTTTCGGGCAGCTCCAAAACATATGTTTTAAATCTGCTGCTTCTAAAGAGCACTTTGGGCATTTATCAAAGTTGTGCAATTTGTACCCCTTCTGTGGCGTAAAATATGCTCTATGCAGTAACTTTGTATGAGCTTCTCTCCAGGTTGCTGAAAGTGTTGCCTGGGATACTTTTCTTATGGATTTTTGAAGAAATTTTGTGTCTATTCTGCATGGGGCAATTAGCCTGTTCCACTCTGCTGTTAATTGATCTAGGAAAGAGGCTCCCTTAATATTATTTAAGGATATATAGCAAAAAGTTATAGACATGTGACCACTCTTTATTAAAGCCAGCCAGCTTTCCATCTTACCCATGTCCCAGTTCCAACCTGTCTTTCTAACCAGTTCTGAGATAAGATGCCGTAATTGAAGATATACGAAAAATTCGTTATTTTCTAGCTTAAACTCATTTTTTAATTCCTCAAATGTTTTTACGCACTGTGTATCTTTATTAATGAGTTGCTGAACCCTCTTCAGATCCTTAGTGTACCATTTATCAAAAATTGCCAACTCAAGACCCGGAGGAAAGTCGGGACTCCCCTTGATGGGCAAATATTGTGAAACATTACAATTAATTTTCAAGAGTTTCCCGATCTTCCACCATGCTCTAATAGGATTTGAAATCGCTTTGAGCTTTTTCATTTCTGGTGGCAATGCTTTGGGCTCACAATGCGCCAATCCTATGGGAAGAAATGGGTGACATATGTTTTCATCAAGTAAGTAATTGGTCACATAATTTTTAATATGGAACCAATCTGTCACTGTACGTGCTAGAAAGACTAAGTTATATAACCTAATATCCGGGAGGGCGAGCCCTCCAATTTCTTTCCCTACAGAGAGCTTAGGTACTGATACTCTAGATCTTTTCCCTTGCCAAATGAAATTTCTAACGGCTGAATTAAGTAATCTAATATCCTTTTCAAACAGAAGTATTGGAGTGTTCTGTATAACATATAATAGTTTTGGCAGAAGGACCATTTTGTACAACGCTATTCTCCCAGAAAATGAGATGGGTAAGTTCTGCCACGTTTTTAATCTTTCTAATATAGTTGACAGAATTGGTGTCACATTTAGTTTATAAAGATCCGATGGGTTAACTGGGATACTAATTCCTAAATATTTGAATGAATCTTTCACCTCCTTAAAAGGACATTCACATAATGAGTCTTTTTTTTTTCCTCTTTAGCCATAGTATCTCCGATTTGGAAGCATTTATTTTGTATCCGGAGAAGGACCCATACCTATCTATTATATTAAGAAGTTTAGGAATGTTTCTTTGTGTATTTGATAAGTAAAGGAGTACGTCATCCGCGTATAACGCAATTTTCGATTCGTGTTTGGTTATTGTAATCCCTTGGAGAGAGTGCCTGACTTTCATTGCCAGTGACTCTATGGCTATATCAAAAAGAAGAGGAGATAGGGGGCAACCCTGCCGCGTACCCCTCCGAATTTCAATTTCTGATGACAAATAATTATTTATTATTAATTTTGTAGAGGGGTTTTTGTATAAATTTTCTATAAACCGAGGGAAATTATCTGTAAATTTTAATTTTTCAAGAGATGTAAATATGTGGTTAAAATAAACCGAATCAAAGGCCTTTTCGGCGTTGATTGCGACTATTGCCAGATCTATGTGTCCCCCTATCTCCTCCCCCGTGTCTGACTTTGAGGAAAGATATTCTATTATTGTTAATACTTCTCTAATTTTGGAGGCAGAATTGCGATGCTTAAGAAACCCTGCTTGGTCTTTGTGGATGATATGATTAAGACAGCTTTGTATTCTATTTGCTAGAATTAAAGTTAAGATTTTGTATTCTGTATTTAAGAGGGCTATAGGCCGATAAGACTCTTTTTGGGTTGGGTCTTTCCCCCCTTTAAGCAATAATGTTGTGTATGAAGCTGTAAAACTAGATGGAATAGTTTTGCCATTGATATAAAAATCGATATACTGATTGCACAGGTAAGGGCTTATGTCTGGAGCAAGAATCTTATATAATTCATTAGGAATCCCATCTGGGCCTGCCGCTTTGTTCGCTGACAATTCAGAAATCGTTTTTCTGATTTCTTCCTCTGTGATCGGATTATTTAACTTAATGTTTAATTCCTCGGGAACTTCTGGACATTTAAGTTCTTTCCAGAACTCTCTAGACTGCTTTAAATCAGCGGTTCTTGAGGAGTAAAGATCTTTATAGTATTTTGTAAATATCTCTGTTATATGCTCGGGTTTTGTCAGCATATGCCCTTCCTGTTGTATTTTATCAATCATTGAGGGCTTTTTTTCCCCTTTAGCCAATCTGGCTAGTAATTTGCCCGATTTATTGCCAAACCTGTACATTTTTGCCGGAAATCTGAGGTCTTTTTGAGTTTCTGTAAGCAATGCTAAATCATCCCTTTCTTTTTTAGCTTTAGTGTATTTGGCCCAGTAAAAGGATGTCTTATGGAGAAGATAACTGTTGTATGAATTTATGAGAAAATTAGTAGCTTCCTTCTCCCTGTTCTTCAATTTTTTAGATAGTTTTGCAGCATATGCTGTTATTTCTCCCCTAATAACTGCCTTTGCAGCACCCCAGAATATTTCTGGCCTATCGATATAATCTGAATTAAATTGAACGTATTCTACAAATTTATCACTCAAATGTTTTTTGAATTTAAAATCATTTGCCAGGTAGTAAGGAAATCTAAATCTCTTTGTTACTTTTTTTAAATTGTTTAATTGTATCTCAAGGGTAATAGGAGCGTGATCAGAGATAGCTATTGATGTAATTCCTGCTTTAGTGTTATAAGAGCAGAGTCTCTCATCTGTTAGGAATAAATCTATTCTAGATAATGTTTTAAATGCTCTGGAGATACAGGTATAATCTCGTTCATCGGGGTTTTGGGCCTGCCAAATATCTTTGACCGATAAGTTTTGGAAAAGTTTCTTGAATGTTTTTGTTTCTAGGTTATCCTTTTTAGATTTTACTTTTTTATTGTTACTTCTCAGTCTATCTAATGGGGATTGTGGGGACATATTAAAGTCCCCTCCTAATATCAGATAACCTTCTGACAGAGAAAGTGCCAGTGATTGTATTTGATTCCAAAACTCATGGTCAAGTTCATTAGGTGCATATATGTTAAATAATGTGTAAATTTGCTTGACAATCCGAATTTTCAATATCAAAAATCTCCCCTCTGGGTCACTCCTTACCTGCATTATATCAAAGTCTACCCTTTTACCTAATAATATTGCTACCCCTCTTTCTCCAACATTGGTGTGTCCGGTCCACGGCGTCATCCTTACTTGTGGGAATATCTCTTCCCCAACAGGAAATGGCAAAGAGTCCCAGCAAAGCTGGCCATATAGTCCCTCCTAGGCTCCGCCCACCCCAGTCATTCTCTTTGCCGTTGCACAGGCAACATCTCCACGGAGATGGTTAAGAGTTTTTTGGTGTTTAAATGTAGTTTTTTATTCTTCTATCAAGTGTTTGTTATTTTAAAATAGTGCTGGTATGTACTATTTACTCTGAAACAGAAAAGGATGAAGATTTCTGTTTGTGAGAGGAAGATGATTTTAGCAGACAGTAACTAAAATCGATTGCTGTTTCCACATAGGACTGTTGAGATGAAGTAACTTCAGTTGGGGGAAACAGTTAGCAGACTTTTCTGCTTAAGGTATGACTAGCCATATTTCTAACAAGACCATGTAATGCTGGAAGGCTGTCATTTCCCCTCATGGGGACCGGTAAGCCATTTTCATAGTCAAGCAAACAGAATAAAGGGCTTAATATAGGCTATAAAACTGGTAGACACTTTTATGGGCTAAATCGATTGCTTTATTTGGACATTTTATACATGTTTATGCTGATAATTCACATTTATAAACTTGGGGAACGTTTTTTAACGGCAGGCACTATGTTAGACACCTTTTCCAGTCAGGGAGGGCCTTCCCAGTTGTAGGCTGAGCCTCATTTTCGCGCCATTACTGCGCAGTTGTTTTTGAGAGCAAGACATGCAGATGCATGTGTGAGGATCTGAAAGTAGCTGGAAAAGTTTCTAGAAGGCGTCATTTGGTATCGTTTTCCCCTCTGGGCTTGGTTAGGTCGCAGCAAAGGCTATAGCTGGGACTGTATAGGGGTTAAATTTGTAAACGGCTCTGGTTCCATTATTTTAAGGGTTAAAGCTCTGAAAATTGGTGTGCAATACTCTTAATGCTTTAAGACACTGTGGTGAAATTTTGGTAATTTTTGAACAATTCCTTCATACTTTTTCACATATTCAGTAATAAAGTGTTTCTGTTTAAAATTTAAAGAGACAGTAACGGTTTTGTTTTAAAACGTTTTTTGTGCTTTATTGACAAGTTTAAGCCTGTTTAACATGTCTGTGCCTTCGGATAAGCTATGTTCTATATGTATGAAAGCCAATGTGTCTCCCCATTTAAATTTGTGTGATAATTGTGCCATAGCGTCCAAACAAAGTAAGGACAGTACTGCCACAGATAATGAAATTGCCCAAGATGATTCCTCAGATGAGGGGAGTAGACATGATACTACATCATCTCCTACTGTGTCTACACCAGTTTTGCCCACGCAGGAGGCCCCTAGTACATCTAGCGCGCCAATGCTTATTACCATGCAACAATTGACGGCTGTAATGGATAACTCCATAGCAAATATTTTATCCAAAATGCCTACATATCAGAGAAAGCGCGATTGCTCTGTTTTAAACACTGAAGAGCAGGAGGGCGCTGATGATAATTGTTCTGTCATACCCTCACACCAATCTGAAGTGGCCATGAGGGAGGTTTTGTCAGATGGGGAAATTTCAGATTCAGGAAAATTTCTCAACAAGCTGAACCTGATGTTGTGACATTTAAATTTAAATTAGAACATCTCCGCACATTGCTTAAGGAGGTGTTACCTACTCTGGATGATTGTGACAACTTGGTCATTCCAGAGAAATTATGCAAGATGGACAAGTTCCTAGAGGTTCCTGTGCACCCCGATGCTTTTCCTATACCCAAGCGGGTGGCGGACATAGTGAATAAGGAGTGGGAAAAGCCCGGCATACCTTTTGTTCCCCCCCCTATATTTAAGAAATTATTTCCTATGGTCGACCCCAGAAAGGACTTATGGCAGACAGTCCCTAAGGTCGAGGGGGCAGTTTCTACTCTAAACAAGCGCACTACTATTCCTATCGAGGATAGTTGTGCTTTCAAAGATCCTATGGATAAAAAATTGGAGGGTTTGCTTAAAAAGATTTTTGTACAGCAAGGTTACCTTCTACAACCCATTTCGTGCATTGTTCCTGTCACTACAGCAGCGTGGTTCTGGTTCGAAGAACTAGAAAAGTCGCTGAGTAGAGAGACTCCATATGAGGAGGTTATGGACAGAGTTCACGCACTTAAGTTGGCTAACTCTTTTATTTTAGATGCCGCTTTGCAATTAGCTAGATTAGCGGCGAAAAATTCAGGGTTTGCAATTGTGGCGCGCAGAGCGCTTTGGCTAAAGTCTTGGTCAGCGGATGTGTCATCCAAGACAAAATTGCTTAACATCCCTTTCAAAGGTAAAACTCTATTTGGACCAGAATTGAAAGAGATTATCTCAGACATCACTGGGGGAAAGGGCCACGCCCTTCCACAAGATAGGCCTTTCAAGGCCAAGAATAAGTCTAATTTTCGTTCCTTTCGCAATTTCAGGAACGGACCGGCCTCTAATTCTGCATCCTCTAAGCAAGAGGGTAATGCCTCACAACCCAAACCAGCCTGGAAACCGATGCAAGGCTGGAACAAGGGTAAGCAGGCTAAGAAGCCTGCTGCTGCTAACAAAACAGCATGAAGGAGTAGCCCCCGATCCTGGACCGGATCTAGTAGGGGGCAGACTCTCTCTCTTTGCTCAGGCTTGGGCAAGAGGTGTTCAGGATCCCTGGGCACTAGAAATAGTTTCTCAGGGTTATCTTCTGGAATTCAGGGAACTACCCCCAAGGGGAAGGTTCCACATGTCTCACTTATCCTTAAACCAAATAAAGAGACAGGCGTTCTTACATTGTGTAGAAGACCTGTTAAAGATGGGAGTGATACACCCGGTTCCAATAAAGGAACAAGGAATGGGATTTTATTCAAATCTGTTCGTAGTTCCCAAAAAAGAGGGAACCTTCAGGCCAATTTTGGATCTGAAGATCCTAAACAAATTTCTCAGGGTACCATCGTTCAAGATGGAAACCATTCAAACGATTCTACCCACTATCCAGGAAGGTCAATTTATGACTACCGTGGATCTAAAGGATGCGTACCTACATATCCCTATCCACAAAGAACATCATCAGTTCCTAAGGTTCGCCTTTCTGGACAAACATTACCAGTTTGTGGCCCTCCCATTCGGGTTAGCCACTGCTCCAAGGATTTTCACAAAGGTACTCGGGTCCCTTCTAGCGGTTCTAAGACCGAGGGGCATTGCAGTAGTACCATACTTGGACGACATTCTAATACAAGTGTCGTCCCTGTCAAAAGCAAAGGCTCATACAGACATCGTTCTAGCCTTTCTCAGATCACACGGATGGAAGGTGAACATAGAAAAAAGTTCTCTGTCTCCGGCAACAAGAGTTCCCTTCTTGGGAACAATAATAGATTCCTTAGAAATGAGGATTTTTCTGACAGAGGTCAGAAAATCAAAACTTCTAAGCACTTGTCAAGTTCTTCATTCTGTTCCACGTCCTTCCATAGCGCAGTGCATGGAAGTAGTAGGGTTGATGGTTGCAGCAATGGACATAGTTCCTTTTGCACGAATTCATCTAAGACCGTTACAACTGTGCATGCTCAAACAGTGGAATGGGGACTATACAGACTTGTCTCCAGTGATTCAAGTAGATCAGAAGACCAGAGACTCACTCCGTTGGTGGCTAACCCAGGATCACCTGTCCCAGGGAATGAGCTTCCGCAGACCAGAGTGGGTCATCGTCACGACCGACGCCAGTCTAGTGGGCTGGGGCGCGGTCTGGGACTCCCTGAAAGCTCAGGGTCTATGGTCTCGGGAAGAGTCTCTTCTCCCGATAAACATTCTGGAATTGAGAGCGATATTCAATACTCTCAGGGCTTGGCCTCAACTAGCAAAGGCCAGATTCATAAGATTCCAATCAGACAACATGACGACTGTTGCTTACATCAACCATCAGGGGGGAACAAGGAGTTCCCTGGCGATGAGAGAAGTGACCAAAATCATAAAATGGGCGGAGGATCACTCCTGCCACCTGTCTGCAATCCACATCCCAGGAGTGGAAAACTGGGAGGCGGATTATCTGAGTCGTCAGACATTCCATCCGGGGGAGTGGGAACTCCACCCGGAGATATTTGCCCAGTTGACTCAATTATGGGGCATTCCAGACATGGATCTGATGGCGTCTCGTCAGAACTTCAAGGTTCCTTGCTACGGGTCCAGATCCAGGGATCCCAAGGCGACTCTAGTAGATGCACTAGTAGCTCCTTGGACCTTCAACCTAGCTTATGTATTTCCACCGTTTCCTCTCATTCCCAGGCTGGTAGCCAGGATCAAACAGGAGAGGGCCTCGGTGATCTTGATAGCTCCTGCGTGGCCACGCAGGACTTGGTATACAGACCTGGTGAATATGTCATCGGTTCCACCATGGAAGCTACCTTTGAGACAGGACCTTCTTGTTCAGGGTCCATTCGAACATCCAAATCTGGTCTCCCTCCAGCTGACGGCTTGGAGATTGAACTTTGATCCTATCAAAGCGTGGGTTTTCAGATTCTGTGATAGATACTCTGGTTCAGGCCAGAAAACCGATAACTAGAAAGATTTACCATAAAATATGGAAAAGATATATCTGTTGGTGTGAATCCAAAGGGTTCCCATGGAATAAGATAAAAATTCCTAAGATTCTCTCCTTTCTACAAGAAGGTTTGGAGAAAGGATTATCTGCAAGTTCTCTAAAGGGACAGATCTCTGCTTTATCTGTCTTACTACACAAAAGACTGGCAGCTGTGCCAGATGTTCAAGCATTTGTTCAGGCTCTGGTTAGGATCAAGCCTGTTTACAGACCTTTGACTCCTCCCTGGAGTCTAAATCTAGTTCTTTCAGTTCTTCAAGGGGTTCCGTTTGAACCTTTACATTCCGTGGATATTAAGTTACTATCTTGGAAAGTTCTGTTTTTGGTTGCTATTTCTTCTGCTAGAAGAGTTTCAGAGTTATCTGCTTTGCAGTGTTCTCCGCCTTATCTGGTGTTCCATGCAGATAAGGTGGTTTTGCGTACTAAGCCTGGTTTTCTTCCAAAGGTTGTTTCTAACAAGAATATTAACCAGGAGATAGTTGTACCTTCTTTATGTCCGAATCCAGTTTCAAAGAAGGAACGTTTGTTACACAATTTGGACGCAGTCCGTGCTCTAAAATTCTATTTAGAGGCTACAAAAGATTTCAGACAAACATCTTCTTTGTTTGTTGTCTATTCTGGTAAAAGGAGAGGTCAAAAAGCGACTTCTACCTCTCTTTCCTTTTGGCTTAAAAGCATTATCCGATTGGCCTAAGAGACTGCCGGACGGCAGCCTCCTGAAAGAATCACAGCTCACTCCACTAGGGCTGTGGCTTCCACATGGGCCTTCAAGAACGAGGCTTCTGTTGACCAGATATGTAAGGCAGCGACTTGGTCTTCACTGCACACTTTTGCCAAATTTTACAAATTTGATACTTTTGCTTCTTCGGAGGCTATTTTTGGGAGAAAGGTTTTGCAAGCCGTGGTGCCTTCCGTTTAGGTAACCTGATTTGCTCCCTCCCTTCATCCGTGTCCTAAAGCTTTGGTATTGGTTCCCACAAGTAAGGATGACGCCGTGGACTGGACACACCAATGTTGGAGAAAACAGAATTTATGCTTACCTGATAAATTACTTTCTCCAACGGTGTGTCCGGTCCACGGCCCGCCCTGGTTTTTTTAATCAGGTCTGATTAATTATTTTCTCTAACTACAGTCACCACGGTACCATATGGTTTCTCCTATATTTTTCCTCCTGTCCGTCGGTCGAATGACTGGGGTGGGCGGAGCCTAGGAGGGACTATATGGCCAGCTTTGCTGGGACTCTTTGCCATTTCCTGTTGGGGAAGAGATATTCCCACAAGTAAGGATGACGCCGTGGACCGGACACACCGTTGGAGAAAGTAATTTATCAGGTAAGCATAAATTCTGTTTTTCCTTCTGATGCTGGGTGAAGCAACTACCTCTTTTCTCCAACATAGGTGTGTCCGGTCCACGGCGTCATCCTTACTTGTGGGATATTCTCTTCCCCAACAGGAAATGGCAAAGAGCCCAGCAAAGCTGGTCACATGATCCCTCCTAGGCTCCGCCTTCCCCAGTCATTCTCTTTGCCGTTGTACAGGCAACATCTCCACGGAGATGGCTTAGAGTTTTTTAGTGTTTAACTGTAGTTTTTATTATTCAATCAAGAGTTTGTTATTTTAAAATAGTGCTGGTATGTACTATTTACTCTGAAACAGAAAAGAGATGAAGATTTCTGTTTGTAAGAGGAAAATGATTTTAGCAACCGTTACTAAAATCGATGGCTGTTCCACACAGGACTGTTGAGAGGAATTAACTTCAGTTGGGGGAACAGTGAGCAGACTTTTGCTGCTTGAGGTATGACACATTCTAACAAGACGATGTAATGCTGGAAGCTGTCATTTTCCCTATGGGATCCGGTAAGCCATTTTATTACAGACAGTAAATAAGGGCTTCACAAGGGCTTTTTAAGACTGTAGACATTTTCTGGGCTAAATCGATTTATATATAAACATATTTTATACTCCATAGCCTTGAGGAATTATTTTAATCTTGGGAATTTTGTAAAATAACCGGCAGGCACTGTATTGGACACCTTATTCTCTAGGGGCTTTCCCTAATCATAGGCAGAGTCTCATTTTCGCGCCTGTATTGCGCACTTGTTTTTGAGAAGCATGACATGCAGATGCATGTGTGAGGAGCTCTGATACATAGAAAAGACTTTCTGAAGGCGTCATTTGGTATCGTATTCCCCTTTGGGCTTGGTTGGGTCTCAGCAAAGCAGATACCAGGGACTGTAAAGGGGTTAAATATAAAAACGGCTCCGGTTCCGTTATTTTAAGGGTTAAAGCTTCCAAATTTGGTGTGCAATACTTTTAAGGCTTTAAGACACTGTGGTGAAATTTTGGTGAATTTTGAACAATTCCTTCATACTTTTTCGCAATTGCAGTAATAAAGTGTGTTCAGTTTAAAATTTAAAGTGACAGTAACGGTTTTATTTTAAAACGTTTTTTGTACTTTGTTATCAAGTTTATGCCTGTTTAACATGTCTGAACTGCCAGATAGACTGTGTTCTGAATGTGGGGAAGCCAAGGTCCCTTCTCATTTAAATAGATGTGATTTATGTGACACAAAATTTAGAGAAAATGATGCCCAAGATGATTCCTCAAGTGAGGGGAGTAAGCATGGTACTGCATCATCCCCTCCTTCGTCTACACCAGTCTTGCCCACACAAGAGGCCCCTAGTACATCTAGCGCGCCAATACTCCTTACTATGCAACAATTAACGGCTGTAATGGATAATTCTATCAAAAACATTTTAGCCAAAATGCCCACTTATCAGCGAAAGCGCGACTGCTCTGTTTTAGAAAATACTGAAGAGCATGAGGACGTTGATGATATTGTTTCTGAAGGGCCCCTACACCAGTCTGAGGGGGCCAGGGAGGTTTTGTCTGAGGGAGAAATTTCAGATTCAGGGAAAATTTCTCAACAAGCTGAACCTGATGTGATTACATTTAAATTTAAGTTGGAACATCTCCGCGCTCTGCTTAAGGAGGTGTTATCCACTCTGGATGATTGTGAGAATTTGGTCATCCCAGAGAAACTATGTAAAATGGACAAGTTCCTAGAGGTCCCGGGGCCCCCCGAAGCTTTTCCTATACCCAAGCGGGTGGCGGACATTGTAAATAAAGAATAGGAAAGGCCCGGTATACCTTTCGTCCCTCCCCCCATATTTAAAAAATTGTTTCCTATGGTCGACCCCAGAAAGGACTTATGGCAGACAGTCCCCAAGGTCGAGGGGGCGGTTTCTACTCTAAACAAACGCACCACTATACCCATAGAAGATAGTTGTGCTTTCAAAGATCCTATGGATAAAAAATTAGAAGGTTTGCTTAAAATGATGTTTGTTCAGCAAGGTTACCTTCTACAACCAATTTCATGCATTGTCCCTGTCACTACAGCCGCGTGTTTCTGGTTCGATGAGCTAGAAAAGGCGATCACTAGTAATTCTCCTTCTTATGAGGAGATTATGGACAGAATCCGTGCTCTTAAATTGGCTAATTCTTTCACCCTAGACGCCACTTTGCAATTGGCTAGGTTAGCGGCGAAAAATTCTGGGTTTGCTATTGTGGCGCGCAGAGCGCTTTGGTTAAAATCTTGGTCAGCGGATGCGTCTTCCAAGAACAAATTGCTTAACATTCCTTTCAAGGGGAAAACGCTGTTTGGCCCTGACTTGAAAGAGATTATCTCTGATATCACTGGGGGCAAGGGCCACGCCCTTCCTCAGGATAGGTCTTTCAAGGCCAAAAATAAACCTAATTTTCGTCCCTTTCATAGAAACGGACCAGCCCCAAGTGCTACGTCCTCTAAGCAAGAGGGTAATACTTCTCAAGCCAAGCCAGCCTGGAGACCAATGCAAGGCTGGAACAAGGGAAAGCAGGCCAAGAAACCTGCCACTGCTACCAAGACAGCATGAGATGTTGGCCCCCGATCCGGGACCGGATCTGGTGGGGGGCAGACTCTCTCTCTTCGCTCAGGCTTGGGCAAGAGATGTTCTGGATCCTTGGGCGCTAGAAATAGTCTCCCAAGGTTATCTTCTGGAATTCAAAGGGCTTCCCCCAAGGGGGAGGTTCCACAGGTCTCAATTGTCTTCAGACCACATAAAAAAACAGGCATTCTTACATTGTGTAGAAGACCTGTTAAAAATGGGAGTGATTCATCCTGTTCCATTAGGAGAACAAGGGATGGGGTTCTACTCCAATCTGTTCGTAGTTCCCAAAAAAGAGGGAACGTTCAGACCAATCTTAGATCTCAAGATCCTAAACAAGTTTCTCAAGGTTCCATCGTTCAAAATGGAAACCATTCGAACAATTCTTCCTTCCATCCAGGAAGGTCAATTCATGACCACGGTGGATTTAAAGGATGCGTATCTACATATTCCTATCCACAAGGAACATCATCGGTTCCTAAGGTTCGCATTCCTGGACAAGCATTACCAGTTCGTGGCACTTCCGTTCGGATTAGCCACTGCTCCAAGAATTTTCACAAAGGTACTATGGTCCCTTCTAGCGGTGCTAAGACCAAGGGGCATTGCAGTAGTACCTTACTTGGACGACATTCTGATTCAAGCGTCGTCCCTTCCTCTAGCAAAGGCTCACACGGACATTGTCCTGGCCTTTCTCAGATCTCACGGATGGAAAGTGAACGTAGAAAAGAGTTCTCTATCTCCGTCAACGAGGGTTCCCTTCTTGGGAACAATAATAGACTCCTTAGAAATGAGGATTTTTCTGACAGAGGCCAGAAAAACAAAACTTCTAAACTCTTGTCAAATACTTCATTCCGTTCCTCTTCCTTCCATAGCGCAGTGCATGGAAGTAATAGGTTTGATGGTAGCGGCAATGGACATAGTTCCTTTTGCGCGCATTCATCTAAGACCATTACAACTGTGCATGCTCAGTCAGTGGAATGGGGACTATACAGACTTGTCTCCGACGATACAAGTAAATCAGAGGACCAGAGATTCACTCCGTTGGTGGCTGTCCCTGGACAACCTGTCACAGGGGATGAGCTTCCGCAGACCAGAGTGGGTCATTGTCACGACCGACGCCAGTCTGATGGGCTGGGGCGCGGTCTGGGGACTCCTGAAAGCTCAGGGTCTTTGGTCTCGGGAAGAATCTCTTCTACCGATAAATATTCTGGAACTGAGAGCGATACTCAATGCTCTCAAGGCTTGGCCTCAGCTAGCAAAGGCCAAGTTCATACGGTTTCAATCAGACAACATGACGACCGTTGCGTACATCAACCATCAGGGGGGAACAAGGAGTTCCCTGGCGATGGAAAAAGTGACCAAGATCATTCAATGGGCGGAGACTCACTCCTGCCACTTGTCTGCAATCCACATCCCAGGAGTGGAAAATTGGGAAGCGGATTTTCTGAGTCGTCAGACATTACATCCGGGGGAGTGGGAACTCCATCCGGAAATCTTTGCCCACATTACTCAACTGTGGGGCATTCCAGACATGGATCTGATGGCCTCTCGTCAGAACTTCAAGGTTCCTTGCTACGGGTCCAGATCCAGGGATCCCAAGGCGACTCTAGTAGATGCACTAGTAGCACCTTGGACCTTCAAACTAGCTTATGTATTCCCGCCGTTTCCTCTCATCCCCAGGCTGGTAGCCAGGATCAATCAGGAGAGGGCATCTGTGATCTTGATAGCTCCTGCGTGGCCACGCAGGACTTGGTATGCAGACCTGGTGAATATGTCATCGGCTCCACCATGGAAGCTACCTTTGAGACGAGACCTTCTTGTTCAAGGTCCGTTCGAACATCCGAATCTGGTCTCACTCCAACTGACTGCTTGGAGATTGAACGCTTGATCTTATCAAAGCGAGGGTTCTCAGATTCTGTTATTGATACTCTTGTTCAGGCCAGAAAGCCTGTAACTAGAAAAATTTACCACAAAATATGGAAAAAATATATCTGTTGGTGTGAATCTAAAGGATTCCCTTGGGACAAGGTAAAAATTCCTAAGATTCTATCCTTTCTTCAAGAAGGATTGGAGAAAGGATTATCTGCAAGTTCCTTGAAGGGACAGATTTCTGCCTTGTCTGTGTTACTTCACAAAAAGCTGGCAGCTGTGCCAGATGTTCAAGCCTTTGTTCAGGCTCTGGTTAGAATCAAGCCTGTTTACAAACCTTTGACTCCTCCCTGGAGTCTCAATTTAGTTCTTTCAGTTCTTCAGGGGGTTCCGTTTGAACCCTTACATTCCGTTGATATTAAGTTATTATCTTGGAAAGCTACAAAGGATTTTAGACAAACATCTTCCTTGTTTGTTGTTTATTCTGGTAAAAGGAGAGGTCAAAAAGCAACTTCTACCTCTCTCTCTTTTTGGATTAAAAGCATCATCAGATTGGCTTATGAGACTGCCGGACGGCAGCCTCCTGAAAGAATCACAGCTCATTCCACTAGGGCTGTGGCTTCCACATGGGCCTTCAAGAACGAGGCTTCTGTTGATCAGATATGTAAGGCAGCGACTTGGTCCTCACTGCACACTTTTACCAAATTTTACAAGTTTGATACTTTTGCTTCTTCTGAGGCTATTTTTGGGAGAAAGGTTTTGCAAGCCGTGGTGCCTTCCATTTAGGTGACCTGATTTGCTCCCTCCCTTCATCCGTGTCCTAAAGCTTTGGTATTGGTTCCCACAAGTAAGGATGACGCCGTGGACCGGACACACCTATGTTGGAGAAAACAGAATTTATGTTTACCTGATAAATTACTTTCTCCAACGGTGTGTCCGGTCCACGGCCCGCCCTGGTTTTTTAATCAGGTCTGATAATTTATTTTCTTTAACTACAGTCACCACGGTATCATATGATTTCTCCTATGCAAATATTCCTCCTTTACGTCGGTCGAATGACTGGGGAAGGCGGAGCCTAGGAGGGATCATGTGACCAGCTTTGCTGGGCTCTTTGCCATTTCCTGTTGGGGAAGAGAATATCCCACAAGTAAGGATGACGCCGTGGACCGGACACACCGTTGGAGAAAGTAATTTATCAGGTAAACATAAATTCTGTTTTATCCAAGAACCTTTCAATTTCATAATTTCTTCACTATTTAAATGAGTTTCTTGCAGAAACATTATATCTGCTTGAAGCTTACGCATATGTGAGATTATAGCTTTCCTCTTTATAGGGGTTGAGATACCCCCAACATTCCACGATACCATTTTTAGCTTATCTTGTGACTTTGTCATCTTAGACTGAAAAATTTAATCAAATTTTAAAACAACGCATGGAGGGAGAGGAAGGAAGAGAGAGAAAAAAAAAAAAAAAGAGTGAATTATCTCAATTAAGTGACTGGAGAGGGGGACTACCCCCCCCCCCCTTTCTCCCCAGCCTGAGGGGAACTCCCTCCTATTATTATATCCATTATATTTTTTCCTTCTCTTTTTACTATACCCATCCTTACAAAGTGATAGAAAGCAACTAAGAGGAAAAAAAGAAGACTCCTATATATTTTCTTTATCTGAGAGGTCCTTACATAAAGAACACCTAACCTGGAGAGTCTAATTCAGAGAAGAATTTCTCAGCGTCTTTTGCGTTCTCAAAGAAATGTATATTATCACCAATGCAAACTTTAAGTTTAGATGGATATATTAGCATTGCTCTATACCCTTTTTGAATGAGTTTTGTGCAAGTAGGTGCTAGTTCTCTCCTTTTTGTTGAAGTTTCCACTGAGAAATCCTGGAACATGAAGATCCTGACTCCATCTATGCTGATAGGTTGCTTCTTCCTGTATTGTTGCAATATTCTGATTTTATCTAAGTAATTCAAAAATCGTGCTATAACTGGCCTAGGTCTATTATTTTTGTTATTATCGGCCGGTGGGGGGCCAATTCTATGAGCTCTTTCAATTATTATCTGTGTATCTGATAATTCAAGAAGTTGACCTAGAGTTTCTGTTATAAATTGAGATAAGTTTTCATATTTTTTTCCCTCAGGTATGCCAATTATCCTGATATTATTCCTTCGGGCCCTGTTCTCGAGGTCTTCAATTTTTAACTGCATTTTATGAATTTTTAAACCTGCATCTTCCAGTTTAGAGTCTTGTACTGCTGTAAGATCCTCTAGGTCTGAAACTCTCTGCTCTACCTCTTGTAGTCTGCTCGAGAACTGTTTAATTTCTTGGGACAATAAAACTATGTCATGCTTTATTTCAGTTCTTAAGTTTTCAAATTTAGGGGTCAGGGCTTCTGATATATTAGTAACCAGATCCTGCATATTAAAAGGCTCATTAGTTGGGTTTTGATTTGTTACATTATGAACCTCTGCTGCAGACTCAGTAGCTGCCCTTAGTTTTTTATCTCTTCTGCCCGCCATACTTGGGGACGGATTTTTGGAAGAAGTTTTAAGAAATTTGTCCATGTGACTCTTGCGTGAAGTGAAAAGAGAGAGAAGAGAAAACAAATATAATGTGATTATTATAGGGAGTGACCCTATGTGACATGTAGTGAATTTTAATTGTGGAAGTGATTCTGTGAGCTGAAGGTGTAGAATCCTAGTGCCTAAAAAATTGAATTCTATGTAGTGAGGAAGGGAAGTGAGGGAGATAATCCCTAATTGTGTGACTTAAAAAAAAAAAAAACCCAGAAGAAAAAGTGAAATCCCCTTGTATAATCGTGAGTAATTTAAGGTTGTGTTACCGAGCTTTGATGCTTTAAAAATAAGTCTCTGCGTCTGCAGCAGATATGCCCTTTTTAGATCCTAATGCTCCAGGCTTCCCAGATTTTTACTTAGGTAAATAGGTTAGTAGCAACTCTTATTACTTATGGGGTGTATCACCCCTTTTAATTTCTTGTTCAGTTTGGTAGCTTAAATTACCTTAGCAAGATTCTTGTTTCTTATAATGTAATCTTCTGAATGTATTTGTATTTTTGTTCTGCTTGATAAAATTAAATTAAATGATCCTTTATAAGAGAGAGAATTTTTTCTAATATTATATTAGCAAGCTTGGCATTCAATTCTTTTATATGCAACTAAGATTCTTCTAAAAAAAAAAAAAAAAAAAAAGAGTTAGTGATAAAGAAAATTGTTACTTTTAGCCTGTAATATAGTTAGACCCCTATTTGTTCCTCTCCTCTCTAAATGTGAATGAGGAAGGTGCAAACACTGATCTTAATCTTTTCCCCACAATTATAGCTTTTAACAACTGCTATTACATGCCACCTCTTGGTAGAAACAGCAACAACAATTAGTCAACAGTATTGAGAACAGTTAATAAAACTCAAACCATGGAAAAACAATGTACTGCAGTTAAGTCCACATGTTGCTAGGCCCAGTAAAGAAAAGAAACAAAAATTAGTTAACAAGAAACAGTTCTTTTCCCTCAGTGAAGTTCAGTTCCAAATTGTTTGGGCTTGTAACTGGGGCTTTTTACTTTTGATGTAACGAAATTATCCTTTCCCAGCTTAATCTTATGTAAAATGTTACTTGTATTGATACAAGGAAAGAAAAAAAAAGAGATACTGTTCATTGCCACTTAATTTGGTAACTCTGTATTTGGTTTTCCCTTTTAAGTTGATCCTTTAGTTTCTCCCTGCTTTCGTTTCTTTACTTATATTTAAGATGGGATTTTTCTAAGTTATATTCCCAAGTCTCTTTTTCCTTCTTTTCTTCTCCTACCCTTCCCCCTTCCTTTGTCCACACACTGAGATAGGATTATTGTGAGACACTTACAGGTGGAGAAGTCTTGACTTATATTGATTTAAACTTTCTTTTATCCTGATTTCGTTTACTTTTTATCCCCCTCCTTTACCTCTTTTTTGTTGATTTAATATCCAGAAAATATGTAAAAACTTAAAGTGTGACTCACCCTCCAGCGCTCTTCCATAGGATTAAGACTTTGATTTGTCACCCTTTTACTTTTCCTTTCTTTCAGCCCTCTTTCAAAAAAAAAGATAGAAGAGAGCAGGGACCTGGTAGGAGGTAGTCCAGGAATCGCTAGCCTTCTTTGCCCGAACTCCTCCCACGCAGCACCGGTGGGGGAGGAGGGGGCTCCGGTGTGTATCCTACGCTGAGTTCTGCAGCAGCGGCAACTGTATGTGACCCAGGTGATTGCCTCCTCACTGCGACCACAAGCAGCAGCACCGCTGCCCGGACCCACTCAGAGCCTTCACCAATTCCGAACACAATGTCACCCTCTCCCACGCAACATCAGTGGGGGAGAGGGGGGCCCCAATAGGCGCTCTGCAGCGTTTTCCAAGGCAGCAGTAGGTAAATCACAGTTAAGTAGTTGCCTTCTCTTTGTGGCTCCCAGTAGCACTACTGACGCTTAGACCCGTTCTGGTTTTCCGTCCTGCTTAAGCACTGAGTCTCCCTCTCCCTCGCAGCACCGGTGGGGGAGAGGGGAGGAGGGCGATTCCTGGTCCCTCTATGTTCTCCTAGGTGCCTCCAAGCATGCGGTAGTGACCCGCGATGGTAATCTTCAGTGACCACTGCAGTCTTACATCGTTCTCTGCACCGGGGGGGAGTCAGTTTGGTCGATGTCCCAGCAAGGGAGGGGGTTAGGGTATCAGCAGCTGCAGGTTTAGCGTCAGTGTGAGCTTCCGACCGTGCAGGTATAAAAATATTTCAGGTGTCTTACCTTTAGCTTTTCTCTCTCTTTTTCTTCCAAGTTCTTTGTGACAGTTTATTCACATTGTCCCCTTCAGGCTAAGGTTTATAATACCAGTGGGTTGTTTTTTCCACTGTGTGTTCCGGCAGCATGTGTTTCTTGCCGGCCTAGTGGCAGCCCTGCTTCTCAGGGTTTGGCACGTGAAAGACACCGCCAGGTGCGTTAGGGCTGGAGAACAACCGCTCAGCCACCTGTGCTGAGCTCCTCCTCCGGAACCTCCTCTACAGGGTGTAATTTTAAACAACTCGTCATCACTTATTTTTTAAAGGGCCTCTGTTCAGTATGCTTTGCCTTTGCGTTGTCTCAGACCTGTTTGTGAGAGTTCCTGTGTATTACCTGGCTGCCTGAGGTCCTTCCTGGTTCCTGATCCCCGGCTTGTTCCTGACTCTGCTGTTTTCCTTGTTCCTGATTCCAGCTCGTCTGACTATTCGCTTTGGCTCCTGACTCGGCTCGTCTGACTACCAGCTCTGGTTTTGACTCCTGGCTTGTTATTTGATTTGTGGACTTTTCTATTATTTTTTGCTATTAATAAAGGTGTGATTATTTTTGCACTTCTCGTCTCAGTCTGATTCCTGGCACTTTGACAATTACTTTTGGGAGTTCATAACCTGGCCACCAGGAGAAAGCAAAGACACCCCAGCCAAAGGCTTAAATACCTCCCCCACTTCCCTCATCCCCCAGTCATTCTTTGCCTTTCGTCACAGGAGGTTGGCAGAGAAGTGTACAGAAGTTTGAGATAGTCTCTTATGTAGGGTAGTACTCTTTGCAATGGGACTGGAGTTTTAAGTAATCCTGTCAGCCTCTCAGTGAGAGCATGGATGAAAGTTAGAGTCCGGAGATGCAGGAAGAGTTTTCCTGCAAACCCATCCCGACTCATATTAACAGCTCCTTGGTAATCAGCGTTGGCGAGTTTTGCTGCCTACCTTTCTTTACTCAAGTCCATGTCAGAAGCGAGGCTACTGTCTGTCACACTTGAAGGGCCGTGTTCCTGTTCCACAGCGTAGATTCCGGTAAGATCGTTTAATTTTATTTCAATATGAGATGTATTGTTAAAGAAACAAGGTAGGGTCCCAGTGGGACTCCTTTTATCTTAAATGAGGAATCATGGGTTAATATCTCCTGAGGGGGGTTATTGAACAGGGCGGGGGGGCTTTAATCATGTTTGTTATATGGTTCTATCTGCAATGTGTAGCTATACATAGGCCTAGATTTGGAGTTCGGCGGTAAAAGGGCTGTTAACGCTCCGCAGGTTTTTTTCTGGCCGCACCATAAATTTAACTCTGGTATCGAGAGTTCAAACAAATGCTGCGTTAGGCTCCAAAAAAGGAGCGTAGAGCATATTTACCGCAAATGCAACTCTCGATACCAGAGTTGCTTACGGACGCGGCCGGCATCAAAAACGTGCTCGTGCACGATTCTCCCATAGTAAACAATGGGGCAGTTTGAGCTGAAAAAAAACCTAACACCTGCAAAAAAGCAGCGTTCAGCTCTTAACGCAGCCCCATTGTTTCCTATTGGGAAACACTTCCTACGTCTGCACCTAACACTCTAACATGTACCCCGAGTCTAAACACCCCTAACCTTACACTTATTAACCCCTAATCTGCCGCCCCCGCTATCGCTGACCCCTGCATTACACTTTTAACCCCTAATCTGCCGCTCCGTAAACCGCCGCCACCTACGTTATCCTTATGTACCCCTAATCTGCTGCCCTAACATCGCCGACCCCTATGTTATATTTATTAACCCCTAATCTGCCCCCCACAACGTCGCCGACACCTGCCTACACTTATTAACCCCTAATCTGCCGAGCGGACCTGAGCGCTACTATAATAAAGTTATTAACCCCTAATCCGCCTCACTAACCCTATCATAAATAGTATTAACCCCTAATCTGCCCTCCCTAACATCGCCGACACCTACCTTCAATTATTAACCCCTAATCTGCCGACCGGAGCTCACCGCTATTCTAATAAATGTATTAACCCCTAAAGCTAAGTCTAACCCTAACACTAACACCCCCCTAAGTTAAATATAATTTACATCTAACGAAATAAATTAACTCTTATTAAATAACTTATTCCTATTTAAAGCTAAATACTTACCTGTAAAATAAATCCTAATATACCTACAATATAAATTATAATTATATTATAGCTATTTTAGGATTAATATTTATTTTACAGGCAACTTTGTAATTATTTTAACCAGGTACAATAGCTATTAAATAGTTAAGAACTATTTAATAGTTACCTAGTTAAAATAATAACAAATTTACCTGTAAAATAAATCCTAACCTAAGATATAATTAAACCTAACACTACCCTATCAATAAAATAATTAAATAAACTACCTACAATTACCTACAATTAACCTAACACTACACTATCAATAAATTAATTAAACACAATTCCTACAAATAAATACAATTAAATAAACTATCTAAAGTACAAAAAATAAAAAAGAACTAAGTTACAGAAAATAATAAAATATTTACAAACATAAGAAAAATATTACAACAATTTTAAACTAATTACACCTACTCTAAGCCCCCTAATAAAATAACAAAGCCCCCCAAAATAAAAAATTCCCTACCCTATTCTAAATTACAAATATTACAAGCTCTTTTACCTTACCAGCCCTGAACAGGGCCCTTTGCGGGGCATGCCCCAAGAATTTCAGCTCTTTTGCCTGTAAAAAAAAACATACAATACCCCCCCCCCAACATTACAACCCACCACCCACATACCCCTAATCTAACCCAAACCCCCCTTAAATAAACCTAACACTACCCCCCTGATGATCTTCCTACCTTGTCTTCACCATGCCAGGTTCACCGATCCGTCCTGGCTCCAAGATCTTCATCCAACCCAAGCGGGGGCTAGACATCCACTGAAGAAGTCCAGAAGAGGGTCCAAAGTCTTCCTCCTATCCGGCAAGAAGAGGACATCCGGACCGGCAAACATCTTCTCCAAGCGGCATCTTCTATCTTCTTCCATCCGATGACGACCGGCTCCATCTTGAAGACCTCCAGCGCGGATCCATCCTCTTCTTCCGACGACTAGACGACGAATGACGGTTCCTTTAAGGGACGTCATCCAAGATGGCGTCCCTCGAATTCCGATTGGCTGATAGGATTCTATCAGCCAATCGGAATTAAGGTAGGAATTTTCTGATTGGCTGATGGAATCAGCCAATCAGAATATAGTTCAATCCGATTGGCTGATCCAATCAGCCAATCAGATTGAGCTCGCATTCTATTGGCTGTTCCGATCAGCCAATAGAATGCGAGCTCAATCTGATTGGCTGATTGGATCAGCCAATCGGATTGAACTATATTCTGATTGGCTGATTCCATCAGCCAATCAGAAAATTCCTACCTTAATTCCGATTGGCTGATAGAATCCTATCAGCCAATCGGAATTCGAGGGACGCCATCTTGGATGACGTCCCTTAAAGGAACCGTCATTCGTCGTCTAGTCGTCGGAAGAAGAGGATGGATCCGCGCTGGAGGTCTTCAAGATGGAGCCGGTCGTCATCGGATGGAAGAAGATAGAAGATGCCGCTTGGAGAAGATGTTTGCCGGTCCGGATGTCCTCTTCTTGCCGGATAGGAGGAAGACTTTGGACCCTCTTCTGGACTTCTTCAGTGGATGTCTAGCCCCCGCTTGGGTTGGATGAAGATCTTGGAGCCAGGACGGATCGGTGAACCTGGCATGGTGAAGACAAGGTAGGAAGATCATCAGGGGGGTAGTGTTAGGTTTATTTAAGGGGGGTTTGGGTTAGATTAGGGGTATGTGGGTGGTGGGTTGTAATGTTGGGGGGGGGGGTATTGTATGTTTTTTTTTACAGGCAAAAGAGCTGAAATTCTTGGGGCAGGCCCCGCAAAGGGCCCTGTTCAGGGCTGGTAAGGTAAAAGAGCTTGTAATATTTGTATTTTAGAATAGGGTAGGGAATTTTTTATTTTGGGGGGCTTTGTTATTTTATTAGGGGGCTTAGAGTAGGTGTAATTAGTTTAAAATTGTTGTAATATTTTTCTTATGTTTGTAAATATTTTATTATTTTCTGTAACTTAGTTCTTTTTTATTTTTTGTACTTTAGATAGTTTATTTAATTGTATTTATTTGTAGCAATTGTGTTTAATTAATTTATTGATAGTGTAGTGTTAGGTTAATTGTAGGTAATTGTAGGTAGTTTATTTAATTATTTTATTGATAGGGTAGTGTTAGGTTTAATTATATCTTAGGTTAGGATTTATTTTACAGGTAAATTTGTTATTATTTTAACTAGGTAACTATTAAATAGTTCTTAACTATTTAATAGCTATTGTACCTGGTTAAAATAATTACAAAGTTGCCTGTAAAATAAATATTAATCCTAAAATAGCTATAATATAATTATAATTTATATTGTAGCTATATTAGGATGTATTTTACAGGTAAGTATTTAGCTTTAAATAGGAATTATTTATTTAATAAGAGTTAATTTATTTCGTTAGATAAAAATTATATTTAACTTAGGGGGGTGTTAGTGTTAGGGTTAGACTTAGCTTTAGGGGTTAATACATTTATTAGAATAGCGGTGAGCTCCGGTCGGCAGATTAGGGGTTAATAATTGAAGGTAGGTGTCGGCGATGTTAGGGAGGGCAGATTAGGGGTTAATACTATTTATGATAGGGTTAGTGAGGCGGATTAGGGGTTAATAACTTTATTATAGTAGCGCTCAGGTCCGCTCGGCAGATTAGGGGTTAATAAGTGTAGGTAGGTGTCGGCGACGTTGAGGGGGGCAGATTAGGGGTTAATAAATATAACATAGGGGTCGGCGATGTTAGGGGTAGCAGATTAGGGGTACATAGGGATAACGTAGGTGGCGGCGATTTGCGGTCGGAAGATTAGGGGTTAATTATTTTAAGTAGCTTGCGGCGACGTTGTGGGGGGCAAGTTAGGGGTTAATAGATATAATACAGGGGTCGGCGGTGTTAGGGGCAGCAGATTAGGGGTACATAAGTATAACTTAGGTGGCGGTCGGCAGATTAGGGGTTAAAAATTTTAATCGAGTGGCGGCGATGTGGGGGGACCTCGGTTTAGGGGTACATAGGTAGTTTATGGGTGTTAGTGTACTTTAGGGTACAGTAGTTAAGAGCTTTATAAACCGGCGTTAGCCAGAAAGCTCTTAACTCCTGCTATTTTCAGGCGGCTGGAATCTTGTCGTTAGAGCTCTAACGCTCACTGCAGAAACGACTCTAAATACCGGCGTTAGGAAGATCCCATTGAAAAGATAGGCTACGCAAATGGCGTAGGGGGATCTGCGGTATGGAAAAGTCGCGGCTGTAAAGTGAGCGTTAGACCCTTTAATCACTGACTCCAAATACCAGCGGGCGGCCAAAACCAGCGTTAGGAGCCTCTAACGCTGGTTTTGACGGCTACCGCCGAACTCTAAATCTAGGCCTTAGGCTCTCTGCCTTTATGGAACATAGCAGCCTTCTTTAAGGACGCAATCTCTCAAGTTTGCGTGCCCTTTTTGTGACTGGCACGGTGCACCTCGTAACGGGTGCAGTTACATTGTTTTTTCACTTCTGTATGCTGACTGTGTGCGACCGAGAGAGTCTAGCTCGTGGGTTGTCTGTTTCACAGGAGGTGGTGAGTGCCCCAGCCATTGGGGGTGTCAAAGTGTGCCAGTTAGTTTTGTCTTTTTGTAATCCCAAGATTATGGAGGATTCTGATATGCGCGACATGGATGCTTCCGATACTGAGGATGTGTCTTGTGATGAATATGAAATGGCCCGGGAAATTAATGCCCATCAGTTTATGTTCCGGGTGCCGTTCTAGAGTACTCTCTTCTCCTGCATCTGGGAGCTTAGATTGTGTTGAGCCATCCGCCTCCAAGGTTTCCATGACCCATGATGCGCGTGCCCAAGACCCTTTCCCGGCTACACACGCAGGTGTCCCTATGGCCTTCACTCCTTCTCCGGAGAGTGGCTTGTTTCCGCTGGAGGTTACGGCACAGTTCCACATGGCCATTTCTATGGCGCTGTCTCATTTATATCTCCCAAGTGAAGTATTTCTCTGATACTGTCCATGCTCCGTTAACCTAGGTCCATCGAGGGTGGGATCGCCCGATTCAGTTTGGCCTTCTGGAGAAACGTTAGCCCCTGAGGCTTCAGGAGCCCCAATCTCGGAGCCGAGGTCTCCAGTAGATCCGGCGAGGGATGATTTTGCCTTCCGTTATAGGCTGGCTTGCCGTCGGGTTCTTTTAAGACATGTTTTGGCAATGTTAGAGGATCCCAGTCCTAGTGGGCAGAGGGATCCGAGGCCTTAGAAGCTGGATGGCAAAATGTATATGATGTTAAGGGATGAAGCCAATCTCCTTATCGTCTTCATTTTATTTTTTATTTATGTTTTTCGGTTCCATTTCTGAGCTTGGGTGAATGGGGCCTCTACTCGGCTGGTCCTGTTGTCGTTCTCATTCACCTTGGGCGTTCACCCGATGGGTGTTGCCTTTCATTTTATTTGTGATCCGGATGGATGTGTTTAATTTGTTTTCTTTCTAATGACACGATGAGTCCACGGATCATCATTAATTACTGTTGGGAATATCACTCCTGCCCAGCAGGAGGCGGCAAAGAGCACCACAGCAATGCTGTTAAATATCACCTCCCTTCCCTCCCACCCCAGTCATTCTCTTTGCCTACGTTAGAGCAAGGAAGTGGTAAAGTTAGGTGTTAGTAAAAGATTCTTCAATCAAGAGTTTATTATTTTTTAAGTAGTGCAAGATTGTGCTGCTTTGTTCTGGGTGTAGCCGTAGTCCATATCAGTCTCTTCAGTAGAGCAGTGGTGGCTTTAGAGCAATGGGAACTTGTGGGACATAATTCTCACTGCACCTCCCATATATTTTTATGCTGCCCTAATCCTGATAGCCTAAGTAAGATTACTCAGGCTTTATCTTTTCTCCACAGGGCTATGTGAGGGAGAGGACCTCTCAAACCTGGTGAGCTGCCTTGCTGTCTGGCAGATTTAAAAGGTAAGTGCTGACTTTTTATTCTGGGTCTGGGAAATAAAAGGATCTCAGAGGAAGTGGAGCATAGAGCCTCCTATATATCAAAGGAGGGGATTTATACGACAGCACTTTTTAAGCAGGCACTGGGGCTGAGGAGATAGACTCAAGATTAGGTGGTTTTTCACTGCTCCCGGGGTCTTAAATCACTAGGGCTGAGGAGATAGGCTCAGTATGAGGTGGTTTTTCACTGTTCACATATAGCACACTGGCTATGCAGCTGTCTAGCAAACTGAAGACCCAGTTTGCCTCCAGGCTTGGCAGAATGTTAATTTAACTCCCGGTGGCTTAACTTCAAAGCAATAGAATGGTGACCAGGAGATTGCTTTTTGTAACGTAAGTGCAAGAGGAAATGTATTCAAGTTAAAGTTGCTGATACAGTAGTGGCTATTCCGAATGTTTCTTCCCAGAAGCCTGAAGAGGAAGATACTTTGGTAGTATCTGAGGGGGGAATCTCAGACTCAGACAGTGTAATACCTTTATCTGATACTGATGTTGTTTCCTTCAGGTTTAAGCTTGAGCACCTCCGTTTGTTAATTAAGGATGTTTTAGCTACGCTGGACAACTCCAACACTACCGGCGTAGTCAATCCTAAAAATGTCCAATAATATAAACAAGTATTTTGTCGTGCCCTCCATGGTGGAAGTATTTCCTGTACCAGTAAGGGCTACAGAGATTATTGATAAGGAATGGGAGAAACCGGGTATCCCTTTTTCTCCATCTCCTATTTTTAAAAGGATGTTTCCTATAGCGGACTCTATTAAGGAGTCTTGGCAGACGGTATCCAAGGTGGTAGGGGCAATTTCCACGCTAACCAGAGAACTACTATACCCATAGAGGATAGTTGTTCCTTTAAAGATTCTATGGATAAGAACTAGCTGATGAGCTGTTGTTCATTCCTGGTAGAGTGCTTCTCTCTTCGTATGCAAATTAATATGACCCTGGGGAAGTCTCCCTATGGGTGATGGGGGAAACCAGACGTGGACTCCTTGCCCAGTGTGCTTGGAGGAATGTGGCTGCACCTCACTGACGAGGCCCATAGGAGGCCGAAACGATCGTCTGGGGTTGTCATGTTCCTTGTTCAGAGGAGAATTGCCTGGTATTTCGTTGCTGGACTGACCTTACTTGGCAGGATCAGACTGATATACTTCAGGAAAGTTTTCCTCTGTGATAAGCACACTGGTCTAAAAGAGGCTGCTTCCGGGAGGTAAATCGCCATAGAACTAGCTGATGAGCTGTTTTTCGTTCCTGGTAGAGCGCTTCTCTTCATATGCAAATTAATATGACCCTGGGGAAGTCTCCCTATGAGTGATGGGGGAAACCAGACGTGGACTCCTTGCCCAGTGTGCTTAGAGGAATGTGGCTGCACCTCACTGACGAGGCCCATAGGAGCCCGAAACGATCGTCTGGGGTTGTCATGTTCCTTGTTCAAAAGATAATTGCCTGGTATTTCGGTGCTGGACTGACCTTACTTGGCGGGATCAGACTGATATACTTCAAGAAGCAAAGTTTTCCTCTGTAAAAAGCACACTGGTCTAAAATAGGCTGCTTCCGGGTGGTAAATCGCCATAGAACTAGCTGATGAGCTGTTGTTCGTTCCTGGTAGAGCGCTTCTCTCTTCGTATGCAAAGAAGTTAGAGGGGTTGCTCAAAAGAATGCATGTACACCAGGGTTTACAATGGCAACCTGCAGTGCTAACGTCACTGGTGCGGCAGCGTACTGGTTTGATGCGTTGTCTGATTCTGTTCGGACAGACACTCCCCTCGAAGAAATACAGGATAGGATAAAGGCCTTTAAGTTAGCCAACTCCTTTGATACATATGCTTCCCTTCAGGTTATTAAGCTGGGAACTAAGATTTTAGGCTTTGCCATATTGGCCCGCAGAGCGTTATGGTTAAAATCTTGGTCGGCGGATGTCTCATCTAAGTCTAAACTTTGGCGATTCCTTAAAAGGGAAAGACCTTGTTTGGACCTGGTTTGACGGAGATAATTTTTGATATTACGGGAGGTAAGGGACATTCCCTTCCTCAGGATAAGAGAAATAAACAAAAAGGACGCCAGAGTAATTTTCGTTCCTTTCGAAATTTCTAGGAAAATCTTTCCACTCCCTCTTCCAAGCGTGAGCCGTCCAAGCCTTCCTGGAGACCCAATCAGTCTTGGAATAGGGCAAAGCAATCGTAGAAGCCTGCTGTTGAATCAAGGACAGCATGAGGGGCCTGCCTCCGATCTGGGACCGGATCTTGTGGGGGGCAGGCTTTCCTTCGTTCTGGCATGGGTTCAAGATGTTCAAGATCCCTGGGCGGTGAATGTTGTGTCCCAGGGATACAAACTGGAGTTCAAGACATTTCCTCCCAGGGGCAGGTTCAGCTTTCAAGATTATCTACAGACCAGACAAAAGGAGAGGCGTTCTTACACTGTGTGCGGAACCTCTCCGACCTGAGAGTGATAGTTCCTGTTCCAATGCAGGAAAGAGGTCTGGGATTCTATTCCAATCTGTTCGTGGTTCCCGAGAAGGAGGGAACCTTCAGACCAATTTTAGATCTCATGAGTCTAATCAAGTTTCTCAGAGTGCTATCCTTCGAGATGGAAACTATTCGTTCCATTCTTTCTTGGGTCCAAGAGGGTCAGTTAATATGACCACGGTAGATTTAACGGACGCTTACTTGCATGTTCCCATCCACAAGGACCATCACAAATTTCTAAGGTTTGCCCTTAACAAACTCTTCCGGTTCGTGGCTCTTCCATTCGGCCTTGCCACAGTTACCAGAATTTTCTCAATTCTTGGATGGGAGGTGAATTTGGAAAAGAGTGCCTTAGTTCCAACTACAAGGGTAGTTTTCTTGGGATCATTAATAGACTCCTTATCAATTAAAAAAATATTCTGACAGGTCAGGAAATCAAGGATTTTAATTTTGCCTAGTACTTCAGTCCTCCCCTCGACCGTCAGTGGCTCAGTGCATGAAGGAAATTGGGCTAATGGTAGCGGTGATGAACATCATCCCGTTCGCCCGTTTCCACCTCAGACCTCGGCAGTTAAGCATGCTCAGGCAGTGGAACGGAGATTATGCGGATCTGTCTCTGCAATTACAGCTGGAACTGGAGACAAGGGTTTCTCTACTTTGGTTGTTATCTTGGGATCATCTCTCTTGGGTGATTGTGACAACAGACGCCAGCCTTCTGGGAGGGGGAGCAGTCTGGGGCTCCCTAAAGACTCTGGGAACATGGAGCTCAATAAATTCGAAACTCTGATCAACATTAATCAATATATCCGCAAGTTAACATTAAAAAGATACTTTTTAAAAAACCCTATACAGGAGAAAACTACAAATACTAATAGTCAATATATACACACAAATATGAAAGCTAAATCAAGTTTTTTCCCTACACAAGAAAAAAGTGAACATATAAAACTATTTGAAGAAAATATAAAAAAAGACCTAGATCTTCTAGATCAAACTCGTCCATTTTTAAAAAAAAAAAAAAAAAAATTTAACTAACAAGGAATTAAATACACTCAAAGAATTACAGAACAATAAAGATATAACAATAAAGCCTGCCGACAAGGGTGGTGGTATTGTTATAATGGATACAGACTACTACATCAGTGAATCATATAGATTGTTAAAAGACACTACCACTTACACACAACTTAAACATAATCCACTCAAACATCAAAAAATAAAACTAGAAGGTTTACTAAAAGAGGCTAATGAAAAAGGAATACTAAATAATTCAGAATTAGAATTTATAACTATAACACATCCGAAGACACCGACATTTTACTTTTTACCAAAGATCCATAAACATTTACAAAAACCCCCAGGACGTCCCATTATCTCAGGAATAGAGTCACTTACATCAAATCTTTCTCAATACATAGACTTTTTTTTGCAGGCATACGTTACCAAATTACCAGCATATTTACGGGATTCCACACAGTTTTTAAATCAAATTGAAAATATAGAATGGCAAGAAAATTCCACCCTTGTTACGTGCGATGTGAGTTCGCTCTATACCAACATATCACATAATATAGGGTTAGAAGCGATACAAACATATTTAGACAGAGATAAAGAGCTTCCCATTCCACAAAATAAATTCATCCTTGATTGCATCAATTTCATCCTTCATAACAATAGTTTTCTTTTCAAAAAAGATATCTTTTTACAAATAAAGGGGACTGCAATGGGCACAAGGTTCGCCCCCAGTTATGCTAACTTATTCATGGGACTATTCGAAGAACTAAATATCTATAATAGCCCATGGGGGGTGAACCTTGTGCACTATTGCAGATATATAGATGACATTTTTATAATATGGCGAGGAGACATAGAACTCTTAGAATCATTTATAGAAGATATCAATTCAAATGAGATGGGTATTTCATTTTCTCATGAATACAGTAAACAAAAAATATTTTTTTTTGGATATTGAATTGAATATTATATCTAACAAAATTCATACTCAAACCTATTTTAAAAGCACAGATGCTAATAATTACATCCATTACGAAAGCTGTCATCTAGATTTATGGAAATTAAATATCCCTAAAGGTCAGTTTATGAGAACCAAAAAAAACTGCTCAAATTTAGACAATTATAAATCCCAATCTCAAATACTAACCAAAAAGTTCATAGAAAAAGGATATAATCCAAAAGCAATAGAGAAAACTAAACTAAAGGTAGAACAATTAGATAGAAATACATTACTAAAACCAATAAACAGAAAGAAAAATCATGACTTCAATACAGACAATTTATTCATTCCATTCATAATGGAATATAGCACCCAACATATGGAAATTAAAAGAATTCTTAAAAAACACTGGCACTTAATAAAAGAAGATAGAATATTAGGTGGAAAAGTCAAAGCCCAGCCAGATATAATTTTCAAAAAAGCCAAAAACCTTAAAAGTTTATTGTCGCCTAGCGATTTCAAGGAAACAAAAATATTAAAAGATAGAGATCTTAAAGGTAACTAATTGAGAGGCTATTTCCCCTGTAACACATGCAAAGCATGTAAATACAGTACAAAAATTAAAGAAATTAATTCTCCAAACAACCAATATGTTGCTAAAATCACACAAACCCTAAAATGTGCAGACAACAATACAGTGTATTGTATAAAATGTTCTTGTAATCTATTATATTTTGGACAGACTAGTAGAATATTACGTGACCGAATAAGGGAACATATCCTGAAAATAGAACACGGATCGGAAGAAACTAAACTCTATTCTCACTTTAAAGAAATACATTCAGGGAACCTTAAAGATTTTAAATATTGGGGGGTTAAAAAACTTAATCTAGGAATTAGAGGGGGTAACATCATGACATTATTATGCAAAAAAGAAGCAGAATATATTTTTAATTTTAAAATACCCCTCTGGATTGAATTCAGAACTAGATCTGAATGGTCTATTTTAACAAACAGCCAAGTCAAAATATATAAAAATTAGTTAAATAGTATAAATTAAAATTCCACTATATTCTATAGACCTTCAAGTAGATAATCCCTCTATGTTATGTCATTTTATATAACTCATACAGTATATATGGGCAAATATAATACATGTACATAATTCTATAACTTAATTTTTATCAATTCAATGTTAATTTTTATTAACTTTTTATATACAAAGAATTTTTATATACAAATTAACATCATTTCAAAGTAGGATGGCTATATAAATATCCTTATCCATTTTTTGATCATTGAAATGATTTTGAAATAATAATCACATTATTTTTTATATAATTTTTTTCTATATATTTTTAGATTTTTCTATATATTTTTCTATATATTTCTATATTTTGTATTTTTTGATCATCAAATACACTATCTGATGATTCTCATAGGCAATATTATATTACATATAGATTATTTCACTTACTCATGTTATACTAACTTCACTCTAGACACAAAGAGTTAAATATCCACGGTAGCGCTAGTCACTATAGGGATCCAAGTTGCAAATAAATATTATAAACTATAAAGTTATTTTAAAACTTTTCTTTTTTGCTCTCTATGTAAGAATAATCACATTATTTAAGCATGATAAGTTATTATAAATGTATCTAAAAACCTATAAGATTTATACAATGTAATGATTCAACATGTATCAATCAAATACCCACCAATCAGAACAAAGCTGAACATTTTTAAACCAGGTGAATCCTCCAGGTGAGCATCTTGATAAAGGCCAAGTGGCTGAAACGCGTAGAATTTTGCTCACTCTTTGGAAACATTGTTACTTTTGGATATATCATAAAAGTCGGATATAGTGCAGTAGGTTGGTTACTTTGAACTAATCATAAGCATGTGCTGTTATATAAGTGTAATTCCTAACCCATGATCTGACCACTTTCCTTCTTATATCTTAACGCTGTGAATACAAGACAGCGGTGACTCAGCAAACAATCCACCTTACTCCAACCTTGCTCCGGAACTACTTGGAGGTGATCTAACACAACGGAGAATTTACACACAGAAATACAAGGATTTTATAACCACGCTGACACTCTATCCAGCGTATGTAATACGCATCTTGAACCAATGCAAACCACAGAGCTGGTATACGAGAATATATCCAACTCTAGGACACGGACATCTAACCGCAGTGAAAGTTACGGTCGGAACTTTGATCTATTTACCATAAAAGAACTGCCGACAAACAGAGACTGTCTCTGAAATAGGAGACCCTAATCAATATAAGATCTAACACTGAGAGTCCCGGTCCATTGCAACAGCGAATATACACAAGTTATCTGTATATAAGGTAAACTCATGCAAGCATATATTACCTAAACACATGGTGAATATCGCTATTCTCTCCTTAGAGCTTAATGTATCAAATCTTTGTCAATTTGTTTTTTGTATGAATTGTTTTTAACCATTTCGATATATTTGTATAAAATTGCATTTAATCATTCTTATATAATTGATGCCGGCATTCTTCTTTATTTGTATAATTGATTTTTATTAAAACTTTTTATATTTACCACATTTCCATATCAACATTATTGTGTTAGAAACTAACATCTTAGATATTGCTCTTAATCAAGAGATAATATTTCTCTTATTACTCTTTTAAGCTTTAATTTAGCGCTAACCCTAACACACCTTTTTTCAACATGGAGGTTCCAGTAGGAAAATATATCTTCAGTGGCTTACATTATTCAGCATAGCCAAGATCATTCAGTGGGCGGAGACCCATAATTGCTGTCTGTCGGCGATACACATTCCAGGAGTTGACAACTGGGAGACGGACTTCCTATGCAGACAGATTTTCCACCCGGGGGAGTGGGAACATCCTCCGAAAGTGTTTTCCTGCTTGATTCTCAGATGGGGTCAGCCGGAATTTGACCTCATGGCATCTTGGCAGAATGCCAAGCTTCCGAGGTACGGGCCAAGGTCAAGGGACCCTCAGGCTATACTGATAGACGCTCTGGCGGTACCTTGGAGCTTTCAGTCTTGCATACCTCTTTCCTCCTTTTGCTTTTCTTCCTTGAGTCATTGCTCGATCAAGCAGGAGAGGGCGTTGGTGATCCTAAATGCACCAGCGTGGCCCTGCAGGATTTGGTATGCAGACCTGGTGGACATGTAATTTCTTCCACCTCGGAGACTTCCGTTGAGGAAGGACCTTCTACTTCAAGGGTCCTTCCTTCATCCAAATCTATTTCTCTGAAGCTGACTATTTGGAGATTGAACACTTAGTTTTATCCAAGCGTGGATTTCGGAATCGGTCATTGAGATCATGATTCAGGCTAGTAAACCTGTAACTAGAAAGATTTACTATAAGATATGGCGTAAATATCTATATTGGTGTGTATCCAAAGGCTACTCTTGGAGTAGTATTAGGATTCCTAGAATTCTGTCCTTTCTCCAAGAAGGTTTGGAGAAGGGTTTATCGGCAAGTCTCCTAAAGGGTCAAATTTCTGCCTTGTCTATTTTGTTACATATACGTCTGGCGGATGTCCTAGTCGTACATTAGTTTTGTCAGGCATTGGTCAGGATCAGGCCCGTATTCTAACCAGTTACTCCTCCCTGGAGTCTTAATTTAGTTTTTAAGGTTCTTCAAGGGGCTCCGTTTGTGCAGATGCATTCCTTAGATATTTAGTTGTTATCTTGGAAAGTTTTGTTTCTTATTACTTTTTCCTCTGCTCATAGAGTGTCAGAGCTCTCTGCATTTCAGTGTAAGTCACCTTACCTTATTTTTCATCAGATAAGGTGGTTTTACGTACCATAATGTAATTTCTGTCTAGAACATTAATCAGGAGACTGGTGTTCCTTCCTTGTGCCCTAATCCTTCTTCTTGGAAGGAACGTTTTTTTGCACTATTTAGACGGGGTTTGTGCTCTAAAATTTTACTTACATGCGACTAAGCATTTTTGTAAGTCTTCTTCCTTATTTGTGGTTTTCTCCGATAAAAGTAAGGGACAGAAAGCTACTGCTGTTTTTCTTTCTTTATAGCTGAAGAGTATCATCCGTTTTGTCTATGAAATTGCTGGACAGCAATCTCCAGAGAGAGCTACGGCTCATTCCACGAGGGCTGTTGATTTCTCATGGGCATTCAGAAATGAAGCTTCTATGGAACAGATTTGAAAGACTGCATCTTGGTCCTCTCTTCACTCTTCTTAAAATTCTATAAATTTGACTTTTTGGCCTGAGGTCGCTTTTGGGAGAAAGGTTCTTCAAGCAGTGGTGCCTTCAGTTTAGGTTTCCTGTCTTGTCCCTCCCTTATCTGTGTACTCTAGCTTGGGTATTGATTTCCAACAGTAATTAATGATGATCTGTGGACTCATCGTGTCATTAGAAAGAAAACAAAATTTATGCTTACCTAATAAATTAATTTCTTTCTTGACACGAGTCCATGGCCCGCCCTGTTTTTAAGACAGGTTGTTGATATGTTATAAACTTCAGACACCTCTGCACCTTGTTGCTTCCTTTCTCTCCTTTACTTCGGTCGAATGAATGGGGTGGGAGGGAAGGGAGGTGATATTTAACAGCTTTGCTGTGGTGCTCTTTGCCGCCTCCTGCTGGGCAGGAGTGATATTGCCAACAGTAATTCATGATGATCCGTGGACTCATCGTGTCATTAGAAAAAAAGAAATTTATCAGGTAAGCATAAATTTTGTTTTTTTGCTTAAGCTCAGGTCTGTTAGAATGTTCTTCTCTGGAACTGATACTTGCGACTAGTGGTCACGTGGGCACTCCCTCAGGAGTTGCGCACTTGTTGAATATAGAATTTTTGTTTTCTAGTTCATTTATTGATCCTTCGGGACAAATTTTCTTGGACCTTGAACAGTTTCCAGAGTGTCCTAATATCAGGCTGGTACTGGTTGGGCGTTTTTTCAGCTGTTATCAGGGTTCATGTCACCTTTGTGGTGCTGAGGATGCCTCTAGGCCTATTCTATGGACTCTGGACTCGGATCCTACTGAAGTCTGAGGCCTGTGGTTTATATGCAACTTCTCCGGACGGAGGGTTGTGTGTACCACTCTAAGGGTGGTTGGTTCGGGCTACCCGCCTGGGCTATGATTCTGCTTCTTGTAGACGACTCTAGGTTCTTCAGGTCCCCGGGAACCGTTATTTCCATTAAATGGAAGTTGGGAGATGTGTGTGACCTGTTTGGTCTGGTGTGCCGGGTGATTAACGTTTAGTTTTCACTCGAGGTTCTTCCGGACACTGTCTCTTTAGCCTAGTACGCTCTTTCTTGCGATGGCAGAGCTTCATCCTTCCCCACTTTTGGGGGGATCGTATGGTCGGGTGTGTGGGCATGTTTTTCTCTGTTCCGAGTCATGGTACTCTGAAAGGTGCTGTGCAGGGGTTCCCTGCCTTCTGTGGGAGCTGCAGCTCCAATGTCTGCTTGCTCAAGGTAGTTTTCCTTGAATAATAACTTTTTCAAGCTCTCTGACTGTTGTCTATTCCATCTAATACCCTCGGTCGGACTACGGTCTTTGAAGTTTGGGTGTATTGCGTCCTCGATGTTACGCTAGCCTTGGGGCTTGTCAGTAGCGATGTCGAGGTTGGGTATGGAGGGCCGCCCTTCGAGGGTCAGGCAGTTGTCCTTTTTTCCTCGATACTCTGTTTGGGGTTTCATGGGTGGTGCCTTGTGTTAACTTTCTGAGATGGCGAGCAGGGCTTTGGGTTATCATTTTCCTTCGGGTATTGATGTTACCCTGCTTGTGTGTGTATCACGAGTTGATGCTTGCCTACGAGATTTCTTGTGATCCATTACACTGGGTGCTGATTCTCAGACTGTTCAGGAGTCCTTCGTGACTCTTGGGTTTGAGGCTATCTAGATCGCCAAGTCTACGGACTTTAGAGGTGTGCTCCTCCTTGGAGGAGGCAGTTTAAGGTTCTCTCAGGGATTGTATCTTTTGCTCGTCCATTGTCGAGAACCCAGGCCTTGGTCCATGTCTCTCCATGGATGGGTGTGGATGGCTCGGATCACACTTGAAGTTGTGGTCCCGTGAGCCCCCTTCGTAGGGGCTGGGGCTCTGTGAGGGATGCCTTTCTGACTGTGGCTCAGGCTTTAGGCCTTTCTGACGAGCCCCTACCTGTCTTCTGGTGCATTTAAGATGTTCCTGTAGACTCCAGGTGCTTTTCAACTGGGTTGGCGATGTGGCCGAGGGGTCTCGCCTCTATGGTAGGGTTTTTTTTCCGTTATTCATTCCCTTCTCTTCCAGAGTAGGGTTTGGGTTCTCCGGGTTCGGATTTACCTTAGTATTTGTGGAGTCCTGGGGGTCCTTGGTCCTGCCTTGCAGGGTTTTTTTACTTCCTGTGTTTCAGGTTCCTGAGAGGGGAGCTGTGATGTAGTGTCTGGTTCCTCCGTTCCTGCAGCAGGAGGCTGAGGGTTTGCTCCTGTGGGGGCTTCTACTACATGTATCCAATATATGGATGCTGAGGTTTTTGGGGGAACTTCTTCCGTTGGGAAGTGTGACCTTTTTTGCCCATGACTACATGTAGGGGGTCTCATACTCGTGCACAATGTTTCTCCTGTCTCGGTAGCATGCCGTGTGTAGCAGCGGTTTAACAGGGGACTTTGTTCTTCGTTGATCCTCTCCTTCTTTCCTGTAGTCTGGGACTCTTGTCTTCGGTCTTTTGACTAGCCTTTGGGCTGGGACCGTTATCCCGGAGGGAAGGTTATGAATCGGTTACTCTACGCAGGGTTGACCATTTTCTGCTGTTGGCCTTTCCTTTGAGGGAGGACTTTGGATGTCCTCCTTCTTTCTACCAGTGTCTGGTGCCGGGAAGGGGCGCTTCTTGGAGCAGCTATTCAGTGGGCTTTACGCCCTTGGTGGTTTGCAGTTGGAACCATCCACAGCGATTTGCTTAGCGTTGGTGTATTCAGTTACAGCTACTTGCTTTAGTCTGAATGCTAACTAGCTTTACACGCCTTTAGGAGGTTTGAGTTAGCGATAGGGTTAGCCTTCCTTTTGGAGGCTGGTCTTTGAGAGTTCCTGTTCAGATGGCTTGAGTTTCTCTGGGAGAGCTCTGTTCTAGCTGCTGGGATATATATCCTGTTTCTGCTGTCTCCGCCTATCTAGCCTCCAGATCTAGATATGATATGGAGCATCGGGGATCTCATGAATTTCCTGGAGTACCTTAGGGTATATTATGGGATTGGGGACATGAATGGTTCCTCAAGTCCTTTTGAGGACATGTTCCCTGTGTATGGATCCTTCTTTTTGGGTCCTTGTGTTCTAGGGGGTTTGTGTCCCTGGGCATTGCCTTTGTAAAGACAACCATAAGTTGGTTTCTAGGTGTTGAGTGCAAAACGTTCCTTTGGATTTTCCTGGCCTCGGGTTCCCTTTTGGGAGGCAGATGTGGTCCTTATCTTTTGCCGAGTACCTTCTTGGGTGTCGTGTCCTGTGGGGCAGACGCTTTGAAAGTTGTTTGGACCTGACGAACTCTAGGTCTGAGTGGTCTCTAGTTCGGATTTGCCGGTGGTGTAACTGATGTGCAGTTACCTGGGCTCGGGTTTTTCTCTGCATCGTTTGTACTTAAAATTTTTTGGGTGTTGAGTAATTCAGGTTGTGGTGCCTTTCGAAGGGACCACATTTTGTACCCACCCGTTATTTGTATTCAGTGTCCTCTAGCCTGGGTATTGTTTTCTCAAAAGTAATGAATGCAGCTGTGGACTCTTCCCTTTTAAAAATAAAAACATAAATTATGCTTACCTGATAATTTCATTTTCTTCTGAAGGGAAGAGTCCATAGCTCCCACCCGTGTTTTTATCTCTATGAGGCGGCTGTAAAGGTTTTGTTCTTCTGGCACCTTTTTTCACCCTGATATTTATCCTACTGTACCTTGCTCCCTTGGCAGAATGACTAGGGGATGAGGGAAGTAGGGAAGGTATTCAAGCCTTTGGCTGGGGTGTCTTTGCCTCCTCCTGGTGGCCAGGTTCTGAATTCCCAAAAGTAATGAATGCAGCTTTGTATTCTTCCCTTCAGAAGAAAATGAAATGATCAGGTAAGCATAATTTATGTTTTATTGGTGTGAATCGAAAGGGTTTTTTTTGGAGTAGAGTGAAAGTTATCCAAATTAGTTTTTTTCTTCAGGGTGACCTGGAGAAAGGTTTATCAGTCACCTCACCAAAGGGTCAAATTTATGCAATGTCTTTTCTTTTGCAATAACGTCTGCCAGATGTTCAATCTTTTCTACAGGCCTTGGTCAGATTCAGGCCTGTGTTTCAATCTGTTGATCCCTCTTGGAGCCTTACTCTTGTTCTTGAAGTTCTGCTACTTGCTCTGTTCGAGCATATGCATTCAGTAGCTATTACGTTGTTTTGTGGAGTAAATTCCTGGAGGGTTTTTGTTTCTCCTTATTATTTCCTCTGCAGTGTGATTCCCCTTTCCTTATCATTCATGCGGATAAGGCGGTCCTTCATACTAAGCTGGATTTTTCTTCCTAAAGTGGCGTCGGATCACAATATTAATCAGGAAATTGTTGTTCCTTCTTTTTGTCCCAATCCTTCCCAGACGAAACATCTTTTGCATAACCTGGATGTTGTGCATGCTTTAAAATTGTACCTTCAGGTAACTAAAAGATTTTCGGCTATTTTCTGCCCTGTTCGTTGTTTTTTCTTGGAAGTGTACGAGTCAGAAAGCCACTTCTAGTACCCTTTCTCTCTGGTTGAGAAGTGTTATCCGTTTAGCTTCCCCCAGTCATTCTTTGCCTTTCGTCACAGGAGGATGGCAGAGAAGTGTCAGAAGATTTCAGAGTTGTTCCTCGGGAGGGGTATATGCCCTTCAATATGGGACTGGAGTTTTAAGTAGTCTTGTCAGCCTCTCTGTGAGAGCATTGACGAAAGTTAGAGTCTGGAGATGCAGGGAGAGTCTTCCTGCAAACACATCCAGACTGCCTGCTAACAGCTCCTTAAGCAACCAGTGTTGACGAGTTTCACTGTCTGCTTTTTCTTCCATGTCAGGAGCAATGCTATAAGACTGTCACACTTGAGAGGCTGTATTTCTGTTCCACAGCATGGATTCTGGAAAGATTGTTTAAATTTTTACATATGTTGAAAACGCTGAAGACAGGGTCACAGTGTAGCTCCTTTTATATTAATAGAATCTTGGGTTAATATCTCCTGAGGGAGGTTATTGAACAGTGGGGATTAATCAAATGTGATACTTTGATTTTATGCTGCTTTATGTGTGAGATTTATTGGGCTCATAGACTGTTGTTATGCGGTAATGGAACACACAGGTTTTTACTTTTACTTTGAACGCTGCACAGCTTGTAGCTTGGCGCGTTTTTTTTTTTCTCATAGCAGGGACGGTCCTGTCTTGCGCACAGCGTGACCGGGTGTGGTCACACTTTCGTTTTTTTCTTTCCTGACCGAGCTAGCTATCGGAGAAGACGTTTGTTTCTCTGTTTGCCTGGGTTTAGGAAGTAGTGAGTGCCCCAGTTATTGGGAGTATAAAGGTGCCGTTTTGTGAGAAATAAAAAGATAATTTATTCTGTGTCCTACTATTATTAGTGCAAGCTATGAAGGATTCTGATATGGTTGAGGGTACTCCCTCTATTCCTAATAGTAATACCTGTCTATATTGTGAGGAGGCCTTGGTATGCCCGCCCTCTCAACTATGTTCCATATGCATCAACAAGGTTATTATGTCTAAAAAGGTTAACCCCTTTGGTACTACTGAGCCGTCCACCTCTGAGGACTCGCCGTCCTGTGAGGAGCATACCCACCAGTCATCTCTCTCATCACATGCAGGTTCCCGTAGCACGCCTGATCCTCCGTCTGGAGGGAACCTTTTACCATCAGACTTTGCGGCGCAGTGTCTCTTAGTGCTTTACCTCACCCTGCCAAGCGCAAGCGAAAGGTTAAACATAGCTCTCCGGTCCAGGAAACATCCAGTAATTTTTTAGATTTGTCTGTTTTTCAAGTATCCAAGGATGGGTCACACTCTGAGCATTCAGAGAGTGAACTTTCTGGATCAGAGTCTGCTACCTCTAGGCCTCCGGCTGCGGAGGAGCCAGCCTTTAGATTTAAAATTGAACACTTATGTTTTCTTCTAAAGGAGGTTCTGTCGACATTAGAGGTTTCCAGAGGCCAAGTTGCCTGATGAACCTTTGATCCCTAAATTAGACAGAGTGTACGAGGACAGGGTAGCACCGCTTACTTTTCCTGTACCTGTAAAAAAGGCGAACATTATTAAGAACGAGTGTCATAGAATTGGATCTTTCTTTTCCCCTTCGTCTGCCTTTAAAAAATGATTCCCAGTCCCAGACTCTCAGCTGGAGTTGTGGGGTTCCATCCCTAAGGTAGATGGCGCTATCTCCATGCTAGCCAAGTGTACTACTATCCCACTTGAGGATAGCATGTCATTCAGAGAGCCAATGAATAAGAAGATAAAAACTTTTCTCAGAAAAATGTTTCAGCATACGGGATACTTGTTTCAACCGGCAGCGGCTGTTGCCTCGGTTGCTGGAGCTGTGGCCTACTGGTGCGACTCCTTAGCGGATTTGATCAAGGTTGAGGGTCCCCTCGATGTTATCCAAGAAAGAATTAAAGCCTTGAGAACTGTTAATTATTTTATCTGTGATGCAAACATGCAGATTATTCGCCTGAATGCTAATATTTCTGGTTTCTCTGTACATACCCGTCGGGTGCTCTGGCTGAAGTCCTGGTTTGTGGACATGACTTTTAAGTCTAGACTACTTTCCCTTCCCTTTAAGGGAAATAGTTTATTTGGTCCAGGCCTGGACTCCATTATCTCCATGGTTACAGGGGGCAAAGGTGCCTTACTACCACAGGATAAAAAGAACAAATCTAAGTGACAAGGATCTAATTTTTGTTCCTTTCCTTCTGAAAAGTCCCATTGTCAGCAGTCCTCCTCTATGCCCGAGCAAACCAAGAGCACTTGGAAGCCGGCTCAATCCTGAATAAATCCAAGCAGAACAAGAAGCCCACCGAGACCAAGTCGGCATAAAGGGGCGGCCCTGATCCGGCGCTGGATTGTGTAGGGGGCAGACAGCGCTGTTTTCAGATGCTTGGTTCAGGGACGTGCGGGATCCATGGGTCCTGGCGGTCATAGCTCAGGGATACAAGATAGGTTTCAAATCTCATCCACCCATAGGAAGATTTCTCCTCTCAAGCCTGTCTTCCAGACCAGAAAAGAGGGAAGCCTTTCTGGGGTGCGTGCGGGATCTGTCGTCCTTAGGGGTCATTGTCCCGGTTCCTAGAAAGAGGTTTGTGATACTATTCAAACCTGTTCGTGGTCCCAAAGAAGGAGGGAACTTTCTGCACGATTTTGGACCTAAAGTGCTTAAACAAGTTTCTAAATGTCCCCTCGTTCAAGATGGAGACAATAAGGTCCATCCTTCTTCTAGTACAGGAAGGACAGTTCATGACCACTATAGATCTGAATGATGCCTACCTTCACGTTCCAATCCACATGGACCACTTTCAGTTCCTGAGGTTTTGCGTTCCTGGATCAGCACGTCCAGTTCATTGCACTTCCGTTTGATCTAGCTACTGCTCCAAGAATCTTTACAAACCTGTCTCAGCAGATTTCCCTGGACAGCCGGTCGAGAGAATCGCTCTCTTGGTGGCTCTGTCCAGATCATCTGTCCCGAGGGACATCCTTTCTAAGACCATCCTGGGAGATTGTGACTACGGATGGTCTCTCAGGATGGGGAGCTGTTTGGGGTGCCAAGAAGCCACAGGGCCTGTGGTCTCAGGAGGAATGCTCCCTCTCGATCAACATTCTGGAACTTTGTGCAATCTACAATGCTCTGAAGGCTTGGCCTCTTCTGGGTTTGTCCCGGTTTATCAGATTCCAATCAGACAATATAACCTTGGTTGCTTACATCAATCATCAGGGGGGAACAAGAAGCTCCCTAGCAATGAATGAAGTTTCTCTGATTCTGGAGTGGGTGCCCACAGCTGTTCGCTGTCAGCGATCCACATTTCAGGTGTGGACAACTGGGAAGCGGATTTTCTCAGCAGACAATCCTTTCATCTGGGTGAATGGTCTCTCCATCCCGAAGTGTTTGCGGAGATATGCTACATGTGGGGGACGCCGGAGATAGATCTCATGGCGTGTCGTCTCAATACCAAACTACCCAGATATGGTTCGAGGTCTAGGGATCCTCAGGCAGAGCTAATAGATGCATTAGCGGTGCCTTGGAGGTTCAGTCTAATCTACCTTTTTCCGCCATTACCACTCCTTCCTCGGGTAGTGGCCCGCATCAAGCAGGAGCCGGCGTCAGTAATACTGATTGCTCCATCGTGGCCGCGAAGGACGTGGTTCGCGGATCTAGTGAGGATGTCATCTTCTCCTCCATGGAAGTTACCTTGTCGCAGGGATCTGCTGGAACAGGGTCCTTTTGTTCATCAAAATCTAGATTCTCTGAGGCTGACTGCGTGGAGATTGAACACATAGTCCTTGCCTTGAGTTTTCTGGGAGAGTTATTGATACTTTTATTCAAGCTCATAAGCCGGTTACCTGTCGCATCTATCATAAGGTGTGGAGAACCTACTTATTCTGGTGTGAAGAGCGTGGATTTCCTTGGCATAAAGTTAAAGTTGCCAGGATTCTATTGTTACTCCAGGATGGACTTTAGAAGGGTCTTTCAGCCAGTTGCCTGAGGGGACAGATTTTGGCCTTGTCTGTTTTACTGCACAAGAGGCTCTCTGAGCTTCCAGATGTTCAATGTCTTTTGTTAAGGCTCTGATTAGGATCAGACCTTAGTTCAGATCTTCGGCTCCCCCTTGGAGTCTGAATCTGGTTCTTAAGGTTTTGCAACGGGCTCCGTTTGAGCCTATGCATGAAATTGACATTAAGTTGTTGTCCTTGAAGGTTCTTTTTCTACTGGCTATTGCTTCGGCGCGCAGAGACAGCTAGACTGCAGGTAAGTGCTTTTGTCTTCTAGGTCTTGGAGACTTGCACTTCAGAAGAATATGTCATATGCAGTAGATGGGGACATTTTTAAAATCCTTTATACAGGATTTTCTTTGGCAGTGGGCAGGCACATTATGTATGTTGAGACTAGGGGTTAATCTTCCCTTTATTGGGACGTTTTTCCTCTTTGGGCTAATTTTGTTGAAATACTTTAATTAGTATGTGTGTGGCTTGTGTTTTATACAGGGATTTATGTATAAACTTAAAATTTACCAGTTGGTTTTCTTTGCTTGCTTAGCTAGAACAGGCTAACTGACAAACTGCTTGAGTTTGAAACCAGCAGAGGGAACACGCGCCTTTTACTTGCGTAGTTTCCTCTCTATGCTGGTCATGTGACTTCTCTCTGCTGCCGGATATTCACAGAGCGGAGCAGCATCATTGAATTTCAGTCTCTTCAGTGTTGATCTACTATACGAAAGTTTTATTAGAGACTTCTGGCAGCCAAATTGTGGTATTAAAAATTCTTAAAGTGACAGTGTATTTAAAAAATTTCTACAATTTGGGGAATTTTGTATTTAGTATTATGGACATGGACCAAGACTCTGTGTTTCTTGACAAATGCTTGTTATGCCTAGAGGAACAAATTGTTTTGCCTATGCAATTCTGTGCTGCATGCTTAGCTAGAACACTTCAATTTAAAGATAAATTGTTGCCCTCTGAGCCCATTGTCTCTCAGGATGATGCTGTTCAGGCAATGCCACAGTTTTTTCCTCTAACGTCCCAAGCCTCTATGGCGTCACATACAGTGCCCTGCAGTTCCTCTCAGCCTCCTGGAGGAATTTATTTGCCTGCAGATTTTGCTGCACAGGTATCTTCTGCGGTATCTGCGGCATTATCTGTTTTTCCTATGCTGGGAAAACGCAAGAGGAAAATTAGACATTCAGATAGTAAGGTTTCTGTTCCACCTACTGCTACGCAGGTTGCCCTCCCTCATAAGTCTGATGAGGAAGATATGCCAGTAGCGTATCCTTCATCTGATACTGAAGAAGTAAACTTCAGGTTTAAGCTTGAACACCTTAGTGTACTGTTAAAGGAGGTATTGGCTACTTTGGATGACTCCGATACTTCTGTCCTTGTCAACCCTAAGTAGTCTAGTAAACTTAATAAATACTATGATGTTCCTTTTTCTGTGGAAGTTTTTCCTGTCCCAGACCGTGTGACGGAGATTATTTCACAGAAATGGGAGAAGCCAGGGATTCCTTTCTCCCCGTATTTAAAAAGATGTTTCCTGTTGCTGACTCCATTAAAGATTCTTGGAGCACGGTGCCTAAAGTAGAAGGGGCTATTTCTACTACGATCCCTATAGAGGATAGCTGCTCCTTTAAGGATCCCATGGACAAAAAGCTGGAAGCTTATTTGAAAAAGATGTATGTTTATCAAGGTCTTCAATGGCAACCTGCAGTTTGTATTGCCACAGCATCAAGTGCAGCATCTTATTGGTGCGACGCCTTGTCTGAATCAATTTTAGTAGAGACTCTGTTTAGGGAGATAGAAGATAGGATTAAGGCTCTCAAACTAGCCAATTCCTTTATTTCTGATGCTAACATGCAAGTTATTAGACTGGGAGCCAAGATGTCTGGCTTCACTGTCCTAGCCCGCAGGGCATTGTGGCTAAAATCTGGTCAGCTGATGTTACCTCTAAGTCCAAGCTTCTGGCGCTTCCTTACAAGGGGAAGACCTTGTTCGTTCCTGGTCTGGCAGAAATAATTTTTGATATTGCAGGTGGAAAATGGTCTTTTCTACCGCAAGACAAGAAGAACAGACTCAAAGGTAACTTCAAAGGTCAAAAGTCTTCCTCTTCCAAGCAGGAGCAGTCAAGGTCTTCTTCGAAGCCTAATCAGTCTTGGAATAAGGGTAAGCAATCAAAGAAACCCTCAGCTGAGTCTAAGTCAGCATGAAGGGTCGGCCCCCCGTCAAGTGGGGGGCAGACGTTCCCTGTTTTATCAAGCGTGGAGACGAGATGTCTCAGATCCTTTGGCTGTGGACATAGTATCTCAGGGTTACAAAATAGAATTCAAAACTTTCCCTCCCACAGCAGATTCCACCTCTCAAGATTATCTGCAGACCAGGTAAAAAGAGAGTGATTGTTCCAGTTCCAGTTCCAGTAAGGGAACAGGGTCTAGGATTCTATTTAAATCTGTTCGTGGTTCCCAAAAAAAGAGGGAAATTTAAGACCCATTTTAGACCTAAAGTGCCTCTACAAGTTTCTCAGGTTACCGTCCTTCAAAATGGAAACCATTCGTTCCATTCTTCCTTTGGTCCAAAAGGGTAAGTTCAGATAGTAAGGTTTCTGTTCCACCTACTGCTACCCAGGTAGCCCTCCCTCATAAGTCTGATGAGGAAGATATGCCGGTAGCGTATCCTTCATCTGATACTGAAGAAGTAAACTTCATGTTTAAGCTTGAACACCTTAGTGTACTGTTAAAGGAGGTATTGGCTACTTTGGTCGACTCCGATACTTCTGTCCTTGTCAACCCTAAGTAGTCTAGTAAACGTAATAAATACTATAATGTTCCTTTTTCTGTGGAAGTTTTTCCTGTCCCAGACCGTGTGACGGAGATTATTTCACAGAAATGGGAGAAGCCAGGGATTCCTTTCTCCCCGTATTTAAAAAGATGTTTCCTGTTGCTAACTCCATTAAAGATTCTTGGAGCACGGTGCCTAAAGTAGAAAGGGCTATTTCTACTACGATCCCTATAGAGGATAGCTGCTCCTTTAAGGATCCCATGGACAAAAAGCTGGAAGCTTATTTGAAAAAGATGTATGTTTATCAAGGTCTTCAATGGCAACCTGCAGTTTGTATTGCCACAGTATCAAGTACGGCATCTTATTGGTGCGACGCCTTGTCTGAATCAATTTTAGTAGAGACTCTGTTTAGGGAGATAGAAGATAGGATTAAGGCTCTCAAACTAGCCAATTCCTTTATTTCTGATGCTAACATGCAAGTTATTAGACTTGGAGCCAAGATGTATGGCTTCACTGTCCTAGCCCGCAGGGCATTGTGGCTAAAATCTGGTCAGCTGATGTTACCTCTAAGTCCAAGCTTCTGGCGCTTCCTTACAAGGGGAAGACCTTGTTCGTTCCTGGTCTGGCAGAAATAATTTTTGATATTACGGGTGGAAAATGGTCTTTTCTACTGCAAGACAAGAAGAACAGACTCAAAGGTAACTTCAAAGGTCAAAAGTCTTCCTCTCCCTCTTCCAAGCAAGAGCAGTCAAGGTCTTCTTGGAAGCCCAATCAGTCTTGGAATAAGGGTAAGCAATCAAAGAAACCCTCAGCTGAGTCTGTCAGCATGAAGGGTCAGCCCCCCCGTCAAGTGGGGGGCAGACGTTCCCTGTTTTATCAAGCGTGGAGACGAGATGTCTCAGATCCTTTGGCTGTGGACATAGTATCTCAGGGTTACAAAATAGAATTCAAAACTTTCCCTCCCACAGCAGATTCCACCTCTCAAGATTATCTGCAGACCAGGTAAAAAGAGAGTGATTGTTCCAGTTCCAGTAAGGGAACAGGGTCTAGGATTCTATTTAAATCTGTTCGTGGTTCCCAAAAAAAAGAGGGAAATTTTCGACCCATTTTAGACCTAAAGTGCCTCTACAAGTTTCTCAGGTTACCGTCCTTCAAAATGGAAACCATTCGTTCCATTCTTCCTTTGGTCCAAAAGGGTAAGTTCATGATGACCATAGACCTGAAGGACGCGTATCTTCATGTTCCCATCCACAGGGATCTTCACAAATTCCCGAGATTCACCTTTCTAGACAAACACTTTCAGTTTTTGGCTTTTCCGTTTGGCCTTGCCACAGCTCCTAGAATTTTCTCAAAGGTTCTGGGGGCTCTCTTGGCAGTGATCAGGTCTAGGGAAATTGCAGTGGCGCCATACCTGGATGACATATTGGTTCAGGCTCCATCTTTTAAACTCTCATACAGAGATCTTGTTGTCTTTTCTATGTCCCCACGGTTGAAAAGTGAATCTGGAAAAGAGTTCCCTTGTTCTAGCTACAAGGGTGGTTTTCTGAGGGACCATAATAGATTCCCTGTCTATGAAAATCCAAAATTCTCTTCTCTTGCCTCTCTCTTCAGTCTACTGTTCGGCTATCAGTGGCTCAATGTATGGAGGTAATTGGTCTGATGGTCGCTTCCATGGACATCATTCCCTTTGCTCAATTCCATTTGAGAGCTCCGCAATTATGCATGCTCAGACATGGGAACGGAGACCATTCGTATCTGTCTCAGAGGATAGATCTAGACCAGTTGACAAGAGACTCTCTCCCTTGGTGGCTTTATCAGGGCACATGCTTCCGGAGACCTTCCCGGGTGATTGTGACCACGGACGCCAGCCTGCTAGGCTGGGTAGCAGTCTGGGACTGGTTAAAGGTGCAGGGACTATGGACTCGAGAGGAGTCTGCTCTCCCCATAAACATCTTGGAGTTCAGAGCGATTTACAATGCTCTGATGGCTTGGCCTCAATTGTCCTTAGCCCCGTTTATCAGGTTTTAGTCGGACAACGTCACCTTACATCAACCACCAGGGAGGAACTCGGAGTTCCTTTAGCCATGAAGGAGGTGGCACGGATTATTCAGTGGGTGGAAGCTCACAATTGTCCTCTATCTGCCATCCACATTCCTGGAGTGGACAACTGGGAAACAGATTTCCTGAGCAGGCAGACATTTCATCCCGGGGAGTGGGCTCTCCATCCAGGTTAACCCTCAAATCGGGGGTCCCGGAGTTGGATCTGATGGCGTCTCGGCAGAAAGCTAAGCTTACAAGGTACGGTTCAAGGTCAATAAATCCTCAGGCCGCTCTGATAGATGCTCTGGCGGTTTCTTGGTATTTTGGTCTAGCATACCTGTTTCCTCCGTTTGCGCTCCTTCCACGAGTTATTGCCCGTATCAAACAAGAGAGAGCATCAGTAATTCTAATAGCTCCTGCATGGTCTCGCAGGATCTGGTATGCAGACATAGTGAAGATGTCTTCTTTTCCACCTTGGAGGTTGCCTCTGAGGAAGGACCTTCTAACTCAGGGTCAGTTCCTCCATCCAAATCTCGTTTCTCTGAAGTTGACTGCTTATTGAATGCTTAGTTCTGTCTAAGCGTGGAGTCGGTCATTGAGACCATGATCCAGGCTCGCAAGCCTGTTATTTGAAAAATGTACCATAAGGTATGGCATAAATACCTTTATTAGTGTGAATTTAAGGGCTACTCTTGGAGTAGGGTCAGGATTCCTAGAATTTTGTCTTTTCTCCAGGAAGGTCTGGAGAAACGGTTGTCAGTCATTTCTCTTAAAGGTCGGATTTCTGCATGATCTATTTTGTTACACAAGCGCCTGGCGAATGTGCCAGATGTTCAATATTTTTGTCAGGCCCTGGTCAGAATCAGGCCTGTGTTTAAACCTGTTGCTCCTCCTTGGAGCCTTAATCTTGTTCTTAAAGTTTTGCAGCAGGCATCCGTTTGAGCCAATGCATTCCATAGATATTAAGTTGCTATCTTGGAAGGTTTTGTTTCTTATTGCTATCTCTTCTGCTTGGAAAGTTTCAGAACTCTCGGCTTTGCAGTGTGATTCGCCTTACCTTATCTTTCATGCGAATAAGGCCGTTCTTCATACTAAATTGGGGTTTCTTCCTAAAGTGGTTTCAGATAGAAATATTAATCAGGAAATTGTTGTTCCTTCTCTCTATCCCAATCCTTCTCATAAAGAATGTCTGTTGCACAACTTGGATGTTGTGCATACTCCAAAATTCTACCTACAAACGACTAAGGATTTTCGCCAGTCTTCTGCCCTGTTTGTTTGTTAGTAAGGGTCAGAAGGCTACTTCTACTTCTCTTTCCCTCTGTTTGAGAAGTATGATTTGTTTTGCTTATGAGACTGCTGGTCAGCAGCCTCCTGAGAGAATTACTGCTCATTCCACTAGGGCTGTCTCCTCTTCTTGGGCTTTCAAAGATAAAGCTTCTGTGGAACAGCTTTGCAAGGCTGCAACTTGGTCCACTTCATACTTTTTCCAAATTTTACAAAATTGATACTTTTGCCTCAGCTGAGGCATCTTTTGGGAGAAAGGTTCTTCAAGCGGCGGTGCCTTCTGTTTAGGTCTGCCTGTCTTATTCTTCTTTCCTGTTCATTCTTTGTCCTTTAGCTTGGGTATTGGTTCCCACTAGTAATTGAATGACGTTGGGGACTCTCCATATCTAGGAAAGAAAACAAAATTTATGCTTACTTGATAAATGTATTTCTTTCCGGATATGGAGAGTTCACGACCCCACCCTTTATTAAGGCAGTTATTTTTGAGTACACCTCAGGCACCTCTACACCTTTGTGTTATTCTTTTTCCATTTCCCTTCAGTCAAATGACTGGGGATTATGGGCAGGGGAGTGACACTTAACAGCTTTGCTGTGGTGCTCTTTGCCTCCTCCTGCTGGCCAGGAGTGATATTTCCACTTATAATTGAATGATGTCGTGGACTCTCCATATCCAGAAAGAAAGACTATTATCAGGCAAGCATACATTTTGTTTTTTAGCATTATATTGTAATATATGTGTCTCTCCTTCACACCAGAAATCTTTATAGCAAGATAAACAGTTCACAAGCTAAAATTTACTTTTCTAAGATTCTTTAAAAGACCTCACAGTACTGACGAGATTTTTTTGATAATCTCGCCAGGTCAGAGAGCTTTAGAACATCAGACCCAGAGTCTCTAAGGATCCAATGATCTAAAGTTCTCTGGTCTGGCAAGATTATCTAAGCAGTCTTATAAGTACTGAGTGATCCCTCAAATCATTTTAAAAAGGCAAATTTAGCTTTTTAGCTTGAGAGCTCTTTATTACTATGTTGGGTTTTAGGCGTGAAGAGGAGACAATAGAATCTAATGCTCCAACACAAAGCCCAACATTTTTGCATTTCTGACGAGTAGGCTCAAACACAAACCCCAACATTTTTGCATTTCTGACGAGTTTTTGATCATCGGGCCCTAAGAGAGGTGGCACTTGCTACTAGCAGTGGAGTACTGGCAATTCTTGGTCCAGGGGGCATGTACATCCTAGTGGTTCAGGTAGTGGTGCCGGAGTGTACTGTTTATCTCAGGCAGTATTTAGAAGAAGAATCTGCCTGCCTTTTCTATGATCTTAGCAGAAGTAACTAAGATCCATGGCTGTTCTCACATATTCTGAGGAGTGAGGTAACTTCAGAGAGGGAATGGCGTGCAGGTTTTCCTGCAATAAGGTATGTGCAGTTAATATTTTTCTAGGGATGGAATTTGCTAGAAAATGCTGCTGATACCGAAGTAATGTAAGTAAAGCCTTAAATGCAGTTATAGCGACTGGTATCAGGCTTATTAATAGAGATACGTACTCTTATAAAAATGTAATATAAAACGTTTGCTGGCATGTTTAATCGTTTTTATATGTATTTGGTGATAAAACTTATTGGGGCCTAGTTTTTTTCCACATGGCTGGCTTGAATTTTGCCTAGTAACAGTTTCCTTAGGCTTTCCACTGTTGTAATATGAGTGGGAGGGGCCTTTTTTAGTGCTTTTCTGTGCAGATAAAAATACTGACAGAGACATTCAGCTTCCCTCTGCATGATCCAGGACATCTCTGGAGGGCTCAAAAGGCTTCAAAGTCGTTTTTGAGGGAGGTAAAAAGCAACAGTAGAGCTGTGGCAGTTGTTGTGACTGTTTGAAAAAAAAAAAAAGTTTTTGTCTTTTATTATTCAGTTTTTGGTATTAAGGGGTTAATCATCCATTTGCAAGTGGGTGCAATGCTCTGCTAACTTGTTACATACACTGTAAAAATTTTGTTAGTGTAACTGCCTTTTTTCACTGTTATTTCAAATTTTGATAAAATTTGTGTTTCTTAAAGGTGCAGTAACGTTTTTTATATTGCTTGTAAACTTGTTTAAAGTGTTTTCAAAGCTTGCTAGTCTCATTGCTAGTCTGTTTAAACATGTCTGACACAGAGGAAACTACTTGTTCATTATGTTTGAAAGCCATGGTGGAGCCCCATAGGAGAATGTGTACTAAATGTATTGATTTCACCTTAAACAGTAAAGATCAGTCTTTAACTATAAAAGAAATATCACCAGAAGATTTTGACGAGGGGGAAGTTATGCCGACTAACTCTCCCCACGTGTCAGACCCTTCGCCTCCCGCTCAGGGGATGCACGCTAATATGGCGCCAATTACATCAGGGACGCCCATAGCGATTACCTTGCAGGACATGGCTGCAATCATGAATAATACCCTGTCAGAGGTATTATCCAGGTTGCCTGAATTAAGAGGCAAGCGCGATTGCTCTGGGGTTAGGAGAAATACAGAGCGCGCAGATGCTGTAAGGGCCATGTCTGATACTGCGTCACAATATGCAGATCATGAGGACGGAGAGCTTCAGTCTGTGGGTGACATCTCTGATTCGGGGAAACCTGATTCAGAGATTTCTAATTTTAAATTTAAGCTTGAGAACCTCCGTGTGTTGCTTGGGGAGGTATTAGCTGCTCTGAATGACTGTAACACAGTTGCAGTACCAGAGAAATTGTGTAGGCTGGATAAATACTATACGGTACCAGTGTGTACTGATGTTTTTCCTATACCTAAAAGCCTTACAGAAATTATTAGCAAGGAGTGGGATAGACCGGGGGTGCCTTTTTGCCCACCTCCTATATTTAGAAAAATGTTTCCAATAGACGCCACTACACGGGACTTATGGCAGACGGTCCCTAAGGTGGAGGGAGCAGTTTCTACTTTAGCAAAGCGTACTACTATCCCGGTTGAGGACAGTTGTGCTTTTTCAGATCCAATGGATAAAAAATTGGAGGGTTACCTTAAGAAAATGTTTATTCAACAAGGTTTTATTTTACAGCCCCTTGCATGCATTGCGCCTGTCACGGCCGCGGCGGCATTCTGGTTTGAGGCCCTGGAAGAGGCCATCCATACAGCTCCACTGACTGAAATTATTGACAAGCTTAGAACACTTAAGCTAGCTAACTCATTTGTTTCTGATGCCATTGTTCATTTGACTAAACTAACGGCTAAGAATTCCGGATTCGCCATCCAAGCGCGTAGGGCGCTATGGCTTAAATCCTGGTCAGCTGACGTGACTTCGAAGTCTAAATTACTCAACATTCCTTTCAAGGGGCAGACCTTATTCGGGCCTGGTTTGAAGGAAATTATTGCTGATATTACTGGAGGTAAGGGTCACACCCTTCCTCAGGACAGGGCCAAAGCAAAGGCCAAACAGTCTAATTTTCGTGCCTTTCGAAATATCAAGGCAGGTGCAACATCAACTTCCTCCGCTTCAAAACAAGAGGGAACTTTTGCTCAATCTAAGCAGGCCTGGAAACCTAACCAGTCCTGGAACAAAGGCAAGCAGGTCAGAAAGCCTGCTGCTGCCTCTAAGACAGCATGAAGGAACGGCCCCCTATCCGGCGACGGATCTAGTAGGGGGCAGACTTTCTCTCTTCGCCCAGGCGTGGGCAAGAGATGTTCAGGATCCCTGGGCGTTGGAGATCATATCTCAGGGATATCTTCTGGACTTCAAAGCTTCCCCTCCACAAGGGAGATTTCATCTTTCAAGGCTATCTGCAAATCAGATAAAGAAAGAGGCATTCCTACGCTGTGTGCAAGACCTCCTAGTTATGGGAGTGATCCATCCAGTTCCGCGGACGGAACAAGGACAGGGTTTTTATTCAAATCAAAAGAGGGAACCTTCAGACCAATTTTGGATCTAAAGATCTTAAACAAATTCCTCAGAGTTCCATCTTTCAAAATGGAAACTATTCGGACCATCCTACCCATGATCCAAGAAGGTCAGTACATGACCACAGTGGACTTAAAGGATGCCTACCTTCACATACCGATTCACAAAGATCATCATCGGTTTCTAAGGTTTGCCTTTCTAGACAGGCATTACCAATTTGTAGCTCTTCCCTTCGGGTTGGCTACAGCCCCGAGAATCTTTACAAAGGTTCTGGGCTCACTTCTGGCGGTTCTAAGACGGCGAGGCATAGCGGTGGCTCCGTATCTAGACGAAATCCTGATACAGGCATTAAGCTTTCAAGTTGCCAAGTCTCATACAGAGATAGTTCTGGCATTTCTGAGGTCGCACTGGAAATGAAAATTTACCTGACGGAGTCCAGGTTATCAAAACTTCTAAATGCTTGCCGTGTTCTTCACTCCATTCCGCGCCCTTCGGTAGCTCAGTGTATGGAGGTAATCGGCTTAATGGTAGCGGCAATGGACATAGTGCCATTTGCGCGCCTTCATCTCAGACCGCTGCAATTATGCATGCTGAGTCAGTGGAATGGGGATTACACAGATTAGTCCCCTCTGCTAAATCTGGATCAAGAGACCAGAGATTCTCTTCTCTGGTGGTTGTCTCGGGTACACCTGTCCAAGGGTATGACCTTTCGCAGGCCAGATTGGACAATTGTAACAACAGATGCCAGCCTTCTAGGTTGGGGTGCAGTCTGGAATTCCCTGAAGGCACAGGGATCGTGGACTCAGGAGGAGAAACTCCTTCCAATAAATATTCTGGAGTTAAGAGCGATATTCAATGCTCTTCTGGCTTGGCCTCAGTTAGCAACACTGAGGTTCATCAGATTTCAGTCGGACAACATCACGACTGTGGCTTACATCAACCATCAAGGGGGAACCAGGAGTTCCCTAGCGATGTTAGAAGTCTCAAAAATAATTCGCTGGGCAGAGTACCACTCTTGCCACCTGTCAGCAATCCATATCCCAGGCGTGGAGAACTGGGAGGCGGATTTTCTAAGTCGTCAGACTTTCCATCCGGGGGAGTGGGAACTCCATCCGGAGGTGTTTGCTCAGTTGATTCATCGTTGGGGCAAACCAGAGTTGGATCTCATGGCGTCTCGCCAGAACGCCAAGCTTCCTTGTTACGGATCCAGGTCCAGGGACCCAGAAGCGACGCTGATAGATGCGCTAGCAGCGCCTTGGTTCTTCAACCTGGCTTATGTGTTTCCACCGTTTCCTCTGCTCCCTCGACTGATTGCCAAAATCAAACAGGAGAGAGCATCGGTGATTCTGATAGCACCTGAGTGGCCACGCAGGACTTGGTATGCAGACCTAGTGGACATGTCATCCTTTCCACCATGGACTCTGCCTCTAAGACAGGACCTTCTGATACAAGGTCCTTTCAATCATCCAAATCTAATTTCTCTGAGACTGACTGCATGGAGATTGAACGCTTGATTCTATCAAAGCGTGGCTTCTCCGAGTCAGTCATTGATACCTTAATACAGGCACGAAAGCCTGTTACCAGGAAAATCTACCACAAGATATGGAGTAAATATCTTTATTGGTGTGAATCCAAGACTTACTCATGTAGTAAAGTTAGGATTCCTAGAATATTGTCTTTTCTCCAAGAGGGCTTGGACAAAGGATTATCAGCTAGTTCCTTAAAGGGACAGATTTCTGCTCTGTCTATTCTTTTGCACAAGCGTCTGGCAGAGGTTCCAGACGTCCAGGCATTTTGCCAGGCTTTGGTTAGATTTAAACCTGTGTTTAAACCTGTTGCTCCCCTGTGGAGCTTAAACTTGGTTCTTAAGGTTCTTCAAGAAGTTCCGTTTGAACCCCTTCATTCCATTGATATTAAACTTTTATCTTGGAAAGTTCTGTTTTTGATGGCTATTTCCTCGGCTCGGAGAGTCTCTGAGCTATCTGCCTATCTGATTTTTCATGCAGATAAGGTAGTTCTGCGTACCAAACCTGGGTTTTTACCTAAGGTGGTTTCTAACAAGAATATCAATCAAGAGATTGTTGTTCCATCGTTGTGCCCTAATCCTTCTTCAAAGAAGGAACGTCTTTTACATAATCTGGACGTAGTCCGTGCCTTGAAGTTTTACTTACAAGCTACTAAGGATTTTCGTCAAACATCTTTCCTGTTTGTCGTTTACTCTGGACAGAGGAGAGGTCAAAAAGCTTTGGCCAACCTCTTTCCTTTTGGCTTTGTAGCGTAATAAGCCTAGCCTATGAGACTGCTGGACAGCAGCCCCCTGAAAGGATTACAGCTCATTCTACTAGAGCTGTGGCTTCCACCTGGGCCTTCAAAAATGAGGCCTCTGTTGAACAGATTTGCAAGGCTGCGACTTGGTCTTTGCTTCACACTTTTTCAAAATTTTACAAATTTGATACTTTTGCTTCTTCGGAGGCTGTGCTTGGGAGAAAGGTTCTTCAGGCAGTGGTTCCTTCCGCTTAATCCTGCCTTGTCCCTCCCATCATCCGTGTACTTTAGCTTTGGTATTGGTATCCCACAAGTAATTTATGCTTACCTGATAAATTTATTTCTCTTGTAGTGTATCCAGTCCACGGCCCGCCCTGTCCTTTTAAGGCAGGTCTAAATTTAAATTAAACTACAGTCACCACTGCACCCTATGGTTTCTCCTTTCTCTGTTTGTTTTCGGTCGAATGACTGGATATGACAGTTAGGGGAGGAGCTATATAGCAGCTCTGCTGTGGTTGATCCTCTTGCAACTTCCTGTTGGGAAGGAGAATATCCCACAAGTAATGGATGATCCGTGGACTGGATACACTACAAGAGAAATAAATTTATCAGGTAAGCATAAATTATGTTGTTTACGCTGTTAGGGAACAAGTACTGCTATAGCACAAGATGGTATAACTAGATACAACTAAGTGATACAATGTACTTATTGCACTGATAGAAAAATATATGCATTTGAAATTAGAAGCAAATGTAAAGTCAAGCAACAAAATGTCAGTGGCTTGCTTTGTATACTACAGTAACAAATAAGGCAAGTGGTGACGGAGCTTGGCCTTTGAAAAACAGTAAGATCAAAGAAGTGTTAATTTATTCAGAAAGTTTTCACACTTAGACTTAAAAAAAATATGATTAGTTTTTCTGTTAGGATAAAGATTAGCATCTATTTTAAGTCAAATTAGTACAGGAATAAAAATAATTGTAAACAGTTCTCACCACAGTATCCTTTTAGCTAACATGAAATTAATCATTTTACTTTGTTTACATGCAACAACCTTTTAAATTTAAATCAGAAAAATTTGTAATTCATAAGGGATAATGGGTAATGTTTGACTATTTTGTTCCCCCATAATAATTATGCTTTTTATTTTTTGTCAGTGGGTGGAAACTCAAGACTCTCAACTTCAGCAGCTGCAGAATCGTCTGCAAAGGCTTGAAAGAGAGAGAATTGAACTACAGGCTAAGAATGATCTATTGCAGGAGGACAGTGAACGTAAAGGGGAACAGCTCAGTTCTTTTGAAGGTGTGTTATAGTTAGCACTCAGATAATTATCATTTCCAGTAATAATTTAAGATGTTAATATGTCAAAGCTGTTTTCTCTTGTAAGGTGTATCCAGTTCACGGATCATCCATTACTTGTGGGATATTCTCATTCCCAACAGGAAGTTGCAAGAGGACACCCACAGCAGAGCTTTAATATAGCTCCTCCCCTAACTGTCATACCCAGTCATTCTCTTGCAACTCTCAACAAGCAAGGACGTTGTAGGAGAGAGTGGTTAAAGGGACACTGTACCCAATTTTTTATTTTGTAATTCAGAAAGAGCATGCAATTTTAAGCAACTTTCAAATTTACTCCTATTATCAATTTTTCTTCGTTCTCTTGCTATCATTATTTGAAAAGGAAGGCATCTAAGCTTTTTTTGGTTTCAGTACTCTTTTTATTGGTGGATGAATTTATCCACCAATCAGCAAGGACAACCCAGGTTGTTCAGCAAAAATGGGCCGGCATCTAAACTTACATTCTTGCATTTCAAATAAAGATACCAAGACAAAGAAGAAAATTTGATAATAGGAGTAAATTAGAAAAATGCTTAAAATTTCATGCTCAATCTGAATCACGAAAGAAAAAATTTGGGTACAGTGTCCCTTTAAATATAGCTAGTTTATTTTCTTCAATCAAAAGTTTATTTTTAAATAGTACCAGAGTTGTGCTATTTTATCTCAGGCAGTAAATAGAAGAAGAATCTGCCTGAGGTTTCTATGATCTTAGCAGGTTGTAACTAAGATCCATTGCTATTCTCACATATGTCTGAGGGGATTACACAGATGAGGTAACTTCAGCGAGAGAATGGTGTGCAGTTTATTCTGCTATCAGGTATGTGCAGTTTTTCTAGAGATGGAAAACACTAGAAAATGCTGCTGATACCGGATTAATGTAAGTTAAGCCTGAATACAGTGATTTAATAACGACTGGTATCATGCTTACTCCCAGGGGTAATACCCTTATGATATTTACAATATAAAACGTTTGCTGGCATGTTTAATCGTTTTTATATATGCTTTGGTGATAAAACTTTATTGGGGCCTAGTTTTTTCCACATGGCTGGCTTAAATTTTGACTAGAAACAATTTCCACTGTTGTAGTATAAAAGTTACAGTTGGTGCAGTTAAAATTACAAACTGTGACATCCAGCTTCCCTCAAAGGCCCTCTGAATGCTATAGGACATCTCTAAAGGGCCCAAAGGCTTTCCAAAGTCGTTTATTGGGGAAGGTAGGGCCACAGCTTGCTGTGGCAGTTGGTTATGACTGTTAAAAAACGTCTATTTCGTTTTTTGATCCGTTTTTTGAACTAAGGGGTTAATCATCCATTTGCAAGTGGGTGCACTGCTCTGTTAGCCTATTATACACACTGTAAAAATTTCGTTTGATTTACTGCATTTTTTCACTGTTTTTCAAATTCTGACAAAATTTGTTTCTCTTAAAGGCACAGTACCGTTTTTTATATTTGCTTGTTAACTTGATTTAAAGTGTTTTCCAAGCTTGCTAGCCTCATTGCTATTCTGTATAAACATGTCTGACATAGAAGAAACTCCTTGTTTATTATGTTTAAAAGCCATGGTGGAACCCCCTCTTAGAATGTGTACCAAATGTACTGATTTCATTTTATGCAATAAAGATCATTTTCTGTCTTTAAAAAATGTATCACCAGAGGAATCTGACGAGGGGGAAGTTATGCCGACTAACTTTCCCCACGTGTCAGACCCTTTGACTCCCGCTTAAGGGACTCACGCTCAAATGGCGCCAAGTACATCTAGGGTGCCCATAGCGTTTACTTTACAAGACATGGCGGCAGTCATGGATAATACACTGTCAGCGGTATTAGCCAGACTACCTGAACTTAGATGTAAGCGAGATAGCTCTGGGGTGAGACAAAATGCAGCGCATACTGATGCTTTAAGAACCATGTCTGATACTGCCTCACAATATGCAGAAGCTGAGGAAAGAGAGCTTCAGTCAGTGGGTGATGTTAATGACTCAGGAAAGATACCTGATTCTAATATTTCTACATTTAAATTTAAGCTTGAACACCTCCGCGTGTTGCTTAGGGAGGTTTTAGCTGCTCTGAATGACTGTGATACCATTGCAGTGCCAGAGAAATTGTGTAGACTGGATATATACTTTGCAGTGCCGGTGTGTACTGATGTTTTTCCAAATACCTAAAAAGTTTACAGAAATTATTAATAAGGAATGGGATAGACCAGGTGTGCCGTTCTCTTCCCCTCCTATTTTTAGAAAAATGTTTCCAATAGACGCCACCACATGGGACTTATGGCAGACAGTCCCTAAGGTGGAGGGAGCAGTTTCTACTCTAGTAAAGCGTACTACTATCCCTGTCGAGGACAGTTGTGCTTTTTTTTTTTTAGATCCAATGGATAAAAAATTAGAGGTTACCTTAAGAAAATATTTATTCAACAAGGTTTTATCCTACAGCCCCTTGCATGCATTGCCCCTGTCACTGCTGCTGCGGCGTACTGGTTTGAATCTCTGGAAGAGGCTTTACAGGTAGCGACTCCATTGGATGACATACTTGGCAAACTTAGAGCACTTAAGCTAGCCAATTCTTTTATTCTGATGCCATTGTTCATTTGACTAAACTAACGGCTAAGAATTCTGGTTTTGCTATACAGGCGCGCAGAGCGCTATGGCTTAGATCATGGTCAGCTGACGTGACTTCAAAATCTAAGCTACTTAACATTCCCTTCAAGGGGCAGACCCTATTCGGGCCTGGTTGAAGGAGATTATTGCTGATATCACTGGAGGAAAAGGTCATGCCCTTCCTCAGGACAGGTCCAAATCTAGGGCCAAACAGTCTAATTTTCGTGCCTTTCAAAACTTCAAGGCAGGTGCGGCATCAACTTCCTCTAATAATAAACAAGAGGGAACTTTTGCTCAATCCAAGACGGTCTGGAGACCAAAACTGACATAGAAAAAAGGTAAGCAGGTAAAAAAGCCTGCTGCTGCCTCTAAGACAGCATGAAGGAACGGCCCCCTATCCGGGAACGGATCTAGTAGGGGGCAGACTTTCACTCTTTGCCCAGGCGTGGGCAAGAGATGTTCAGGATCCCTGGGCGTTGGAAATTATATCCCAGGGATATCTTCTGGACTTCAAAGCTTCCCCCCCAAAAGGGAGATTTCACCTTTCACAATTATCTGCACACCAGATAAAGAGAGAGGCATTCTTACACTGTGTACGAGTCCTCCTAGTTATGGGAGTGATCCATCTAGTTCCAAAGGAGGAACAGGGACAGGGTTTTTACTCAAATCTGTTTGTGGTTCCCAAAAAAGAGGGAACCTTCAGACCAATTTTGGATCTAAAGATCTTAAACAAATTCCTCAAAGTTCCGTTGTTCAAGATGGAAACTATTCGTACCATCCTACCGCTGATCCAGGAGGGTCAATATATGACTACAGTGGATCTAAAGGATAAACAAAGCAGAAGAGAAGGGCGCCTCCTAGTGTAGCCAATTTTTCAAAAGTGGAATAAATGAAGTGAAAACATACTCACAATGTTAAAAGGCAGAGATAATGCCTAGGAGAACGGTCTGGGAACTTCACAGTGTCCCAGCAGACTGTGCACCGGACTGTGGCTGCTCCTCCCAAAACAGAATGTGTGTCTGTGATCTGAAAGTTATGAGAAAAACAAGAGGGCGACCCCTAGTGCAAATCAATTGAGGACATGAAATGGATATCAGCTTGTGCTGACAAAGGGATACTCACAGATGGTATTGCACACTGTAGTGCAAATGAAGCGTACTAGGTATATTATAGTGACCTAGTGCACATAAAGACCCAGGCAGTACTGCTGCAGTTGAAGATAAACTCCGGATGCAAATGATGGACGTCAGGATAATAGAAGAAGACTCCAGTATCAATGTATATAATAAAAGTATTTAATAAAATGGATAAAAGATACACAGATATACCAATACAGCTGTTGTACAATGCTACGCGTTTCTAAGCGCTCACCGCGCTTTTTCCTCAGGCAAAAACTAAAGGATGCTTATCTTCACATTCCGATACACAAAGATCATCATCGGTTTCTCAGGTTTGCCTTTTAAGACAGGCATTACCAGTTGTAGCTCTTCCCTTGGGATTAGCTACAGCCCCAAGAATCTTTACAAAGGTTCTAGGGTCACTTATGGCGGTCCTAAGGCCGCGGGGCATAGCAGTAGCCCCTTATTTAGACGACATCCTGATACAGGCGTCAAACTTCCAAATTGCCAAGTCTCATACGGACGTAGTACTGGCATTTCTGTGGTCGCATGGGTGGAAAGTGAACGAGGAAAAGAGTTCTCTATCCCCACTCACAAGAGTTTCCTTTCTAGGGACTCTGATAGATTCTGTAGAAATGAAAATTCACCTGACGGAGTCCAGGTTATCAAAGCTTCTAAATTCCTGCCGGGTTCTTCATTCCATTCCGCGCCCTTCGGTGGTTCAGTGTATGGAAGTAATCGGCTTAATGGTAGCGGCAATGGACATAGTGCCGTTTGCACGCTTACATCTCAGACCACTGCAACTATGCATGCTCAGTCAGTGGAGCGGGGATTACACAGATTTGTCCCCTCAACTGAATCTGGACCAAGAGACCAGGGATTCACTTCTCTGGTGGCTATCTCGGGTCCATCTGTCCAAAGGTATGACCTTTCGCAGGCCAGATTGGACAATTGTTACGACAGATGCCAGCCTTCTAGGTTGGGGTGCAGTCTGGAACTCCCTGAAGGCTCAGGGATCGTGGACTCAGGAGGAGTCTCTCCTTCCATTAAATATTCTGGAACTAAGAGCGATATTCAAGGCTCTTCAGGCTTGGCCTCAGTTAGCAACTCTGAGGTACATCAGATTTCAGTCGGACAACATCATGACTGTAGCTTACATCAACCATCAAGGGGGAACGAGAAGTTCCCTAGAGATGTTAGAAGTTTCAAAAATAATTCGCTGGGCAGAGATTCACTCTTGCCACCTATCAGCTATCCATATCCCAGGTGTAGAGCACTGGGAGGCGGATTTTCTAAGTCGTCAGACTTTTCATCCGGGAGAGTGGGAACTCCATCCGGAGGCATTTGCACAACTGATTCATCGTTGGGGCAAACCAGAACTGGATCTCATGGCGTCTCGCCAGAACGCCAAGCTTCCGTGTTACGGGTTCAGGGATCCCAAGGCGACACTGATAGATGCTCTAGCAGCGCCCTGGTCTTTCAACCTGGGTTATGTGTTTCCACTGTTTCCTCTGCTCCCTCGACTGATTGCCAAGATCAAGCAGGAGAGAGCATCAGTGATTCTGATAGCACCTGCGTGGCCACGCAGGACCTGGTATGCAGATCTAGTGGACATGTCATCCTTTTTACCATGGTCTCTGCCTCTGAAACAGGACCTTCTACTTCAGGGTCTTTTCAACCATCCAAATCTAATTTCTCTGAGGCTGACTGCCTGGAGATTGAACGCTTGATTTTATCAAAGCGTGGCTTCTCCGAGTCAGTTATTGATACCTTAAGACAGGCACGAAAGCCTGTCACCAGGAAAATTTACCATAAGGTATGGCGTAGATATCTTTATTGGTGTGAATCCAAGGGTTACTCATGGAGTAAGGTCAGGATTGCTAGGATATTATCTTTTCTCCAAGAAGGTTTGGAAAAAGGATTGTCAGCTAGTTAAGCGTCTGGCAGATGTTCCAGACGTTCAGGCATTTTGTCAGGCTTTAGTTAGAATCAAGCCTGTGTTTAAACCTGTTGCTCCACCATGGAGCTTAAACTTGGTTCTTAAGGTTATTCAAGGAGTCCCGTTTGAACCTCTTCATTCTATAGATATCAAGCTTTTATCTTGGAAAGTTCTTTTTTTGGTAGCTATTTCCTCGGCTCGTAGAGTCTCTGAGCTATCTGCCTTACAATGTGATTCTCCTTATCTGATTTTTCAGACGGATAAGGTAGTCCTGCGTACCAAACCTGGGTTCTTACCTAAGGTGGTATCTAACAAGAATATCAATCAAGAGATTGTTGTTCCATCCTTGTGTTACACAATTTGGACGTGGTCCGTGCTTTAAAGTTTTACTTACAAGCTACTAAAGATTTTCGTCAAACATCTGCTTTGTTTGTTGTCTATTCTGGACAGAGAAAAGGTCAAAAGGCTTCGGTAACCTCTTTTTCTTTTTGACTAAGAAGCTTAATCCGCTTAGCCTATGAGACTGCTGGACAGCAACCTCCTGAAAGGATTACAGCTCATTCCACTAGAGTTGTGGCTTCCACTTGGGCCTTTAAAAATGAGGCTTCTTTTGATCAGATTTGCAAGGCGACGACTTGGTCTTCGCTTCATATTTTGATACTTTTGCTTCTTCGGAGGCTATTTTTGGGAGAAAGGTTTTACGGGCAGTGGTTCCTTCCATTTAAGTTCCTGCCTTGTCCCTCCCTTCATCCGTGTACTTTAGCTTTGGTATTGGTATCCTACAAGTAATGGATGATCCGTGGACTGGATACACCTTACAAGAGAAAACACAATTTATGCTTACCTGATAAATTTATTTCTCTTGTGGTGTATCCAGTCCACGGCCCGCCCTGTCATTTTAAGGCAGGTAATTTTTAAATTTAAACTACAGTAACCACTGCACCCTATGGTTCCTCCTTTCTCGGCTTGTTTTCGGTCGAATGACTGGCTATGACAGTTAGGGGAGGAGCTATATTAAAGCTCTGCTGTGGGTGTCCTCTTGCAACTTCCTGTTGGGAATGAGAATATCCCACAAGTAATGGATGATCCGTGGACTGGATACACCACAAGAGAAATAAATTTATCAGGTAAGCATAAATTGTGTTTTTCTTGCAATTTCAAAAGTCACATACATATTTTTTTGCATATATACTTTTTAATCATCTGATCAAAGTAAACACATAAAGCTACATTTTGCACCTGTATTTCCTCTGAGTCTCTGATAGGATTTAAAGGGACAGTCAACACCAAAATTGCTGTTGTTTAAAAAGATAGATAATCCCTTTATTACCCATTCCCCAGTTTTGCATAACGAACACAGTTATATTAATATACTTTTTACCTCTGTGATTAACTTGTATCTAAGCATGACAGCCCCCTGATCACATGACATTTTATTTATTATCTATTGACTTTCATTTTAGCTAATTAGTGCAGTGTCTGCCACAAGCTACGTGCGTGATCACAATGTCATCTATATGGCTGACATGAACTCGCTCTCCCCTGTTGTGAAAAGCAAATACAAAAGCATGTGATAAGAGGCGGCCTTCAAGAGCTTAGAAATGATCATATGAGCCTTCCTAGGTTTAGCTTTCAACTAAGAATACCAAGGGAACAAAGCAAAATTGGTAATCAAAGTAAATTGGAAAGTTGTTTAAAATTACATGCCCTATTTGAAACATGAAAGGGTTTTTTTGGACTTGACTGTCTCTTTAACTATGGGAAGTCTTCAGAATGTTGTATTTTATGGCTTTTAAATATTTGCAAAAAGTAAAATTTTCAAGCATAATTAAATTACTTACTATGGTTTACCCCTACACAAAAATTCAAACATTGGGGGTGGGGGATCTCTACAAACAACCAGCTTGAAACAAGCCAAATATGTTTCAAAGGAACATTGAATATTAGTGCAAATATCCTTTGAAAAACTACAGAAAAAGTGCTTTGTGATGGAGTGGAATAATTGTCCTATGCAAGGTATAAGGGGATTATTACAACACAAATGCATATGAAAAGCTTGTGATAAATAGGCGATCTCCTGTTTCTCTTGTTAAGTGTATCCAGTCCACGGATCATCCATTACTTATGGGATATATTCTCCTTCCCAACAGGAAGCTGCAAGAGTCCACCCACAGCAAAGCTGCTATATAGCTCCTCCCCTAACTGCCATTACCAGTCATTCTCTTGCAAGTCTCAACATAGATAGGAGGTCGTGAGAGTCTGTGGTTTTTTATACTTAGTTTATTTCTTCAATCAAAAGTTTGTTATTTTTAAATGGCACCGGAGTGTGCTGTTTATCTCAGGCAGTATTTGGAAGAAGAATCTGCCTGCGTTTTTTCTATGATCTTAGCAGACGTAACTAAGATCCAGTTGCGGTTCTCACACATTCTGAGGAGTAAGGTACTTCAGAGGGGGAATGGCGTGCAGGTTTTCCTGCAAATAAGGTATGTGCAGTAAAATATTTTTCTAAGGAATGGAATTGACTAAGAAAATACTGCTGATACCGAAGTAATGTAAGTACAGCCTTTAAATGCAGTGAAAGCGACTGGTACCAGGCTGATTGATAGAGATATATGCTAAGGTATGTGCAGTAATATATTTTTCTAAGGAATGGAATTGACTAAGAAAATACTGCTGATACCGAAGTAATGTAAGTAAAGCCTTAAATGCAGTGATAGCGACTGGATCAGGCTTATTAATAGACATACATACTCTTATAAGAATGTGTTTTAAAACGTTTGCTGGCATGTTTAATCGTTTTTTAACATATGTTTGGTGATAAAACTTATTGGGGCCTAATTTTTCCACATGGCTGGCTTAAATTTTGCATAGAAACAGTTATAGGGAAGGTAATCCACAGCTCAGCTGTGGCAGTTTTGTTGTGTCTGTTTAAAAAAATGTCGTTTTTTTTTTTTTTATCTGTTTTTTGCATTAAGGGGTTAATCATCCATTTGCAAGTGGGTGCAATGCTCTGTTAACTTATTACATGTACTGTAAAAATTTCGTTTGATTTACTGCCTTTTTTCACTGTTTTTCAAATTTTGACAAAATTTGTTTCTCTTAAAGGCACAGTAACGTTTGTTATATTTGCTTGTTAACTTGATTTAAAGTGTTTTCCAAGCTTACTAGTCTCTTTATTAGTTCTAACATGTCTAACATAGAGGAGGCTCTGTGTTTATTATGTTTAAAGCCATGGTGGAACCCCATTTTAGAATGTGTACCAGATGTACTGATTTCATGTTAAACAATAAAGATCATTTTTTGTATTTAAAAACATTATCACCAGAGGATTCTGTCGAGGGGGAAGTTATGCCGACTAACTCTCCCCACGTGTCAGACCCTTTGACTCCCGCTTTAGGGACTCACGCTCAAATGGCGCCAAGTACATCAAGGGCACCCATAGCGTTTATTTTACCAGAGGATTCTGTCGAGGGGGAAGTTATGCCGACTAACTCTCCCCACGTGTCAGACCCTTTGACTCCCGCTCCAGGGACTCACGCTCAAATGGCGCCAAGTATATCAATGGCGCCCTTAGCGTTTATTTTACAAGACATGGCAAAGGTTGTGTATAATACACTGGCAGCAGTATTAGTCAGACTACCTGAAATTAAAGGAAAGCAAAACAGCTCTGGGGGTAGATACAGAGCATACAGACGCTTTAAGAACCATGTCTGATACTACCTCACAATATGCTTAGTCTGTGGGTGATATTTGTGACTCAGGGAAGATGATTTAACCTGATTCTGATATTTCTACATTTAAAATTTATGCTTGAGAACCTCCACTTGTTGCTCAGGGAGGCTTTAGCTGCTCTGAATGAATGTGTACAATCGCAGTGCCAGAGAAATTGTGTAGACTGGATAAATAATATGCAGTGCCGGTGTGTACTTATGTTTTTCCAATACCTAAAGAGGTTTACTAAAATTTTTCATAAGGAATGGGATAGACCAGGTGTGCCGTTCTCTTCCCCTCCTATTTTTTAGAAGAATGTTTTCTAATAGTTGCCACCACACGGGACTTATGGCAGACAGTTCCTAAGGTGGAGAGAAGAGTTTCTACTCTAGCTAAGCGTACCACTACCTCTGGCGAGGACTGTTGTGCTTTTTTAGATCCAATGGATAAAAAATGTTTATTCAACAAGGTTTTATCCTGCAGCCCCTTGCACGCATTGCTCCTGTCACTGCTGCTGCGGCGTTCTGGTTTGAGTGTCTTGATGAGGCTTTACAGGCTCCATTGGATGAATATATTTGACAAGCTTAGAGCACTTAAACTAGCCAATTCCTTTGTTTTCTGATGCCTTTGTTCCTTTGACTAGACTAACGGCTAAGAATTCTGTTTTTTACTATACTGGCGCGCAGAGCGCTATGGCTTATATCATGGTCAGCTGTCGTGACTTTAATAAATAAGCTACTTAACTTCCCTTCAAGGGGCAGACCCTATTCAGGCCTAGTTTGAAGGAGATTATTACTTATATCACTGGAGGAAAAGATCATGCCCTTCCTCAGGACAGGTCCAAATCAAGGGACAAAAAAGGCCTAATTTTCGTGCCTTTCGAAAATTCAAGGCAGGTGTGGCATCAACTTCCTCTAAGGCAAAATAAGAGGGAACTTTTGCTCAGTCCAAGGCGGTCTGGAGACAACCGGACCTGGAACAAAGATAAGCAGGTCAAGGAGCCTGCTGCTGCCTCTAAAACAGCATGAGGAACGGACCCCTATCTGGTAACGGATCCTATAGGGGGCAGACTTCATTCTTCGCCCAGGCGTGGGCAAGAGATGCCCAGAATCCCTGGGCATTGGAAATTATACCCCAGAGATATCTTCTGGATTTCAAAGCTTTCCCCCCCAAAAAAGGGGAGTTTTTGCCTTTCACATTTATCTGCAAACCAGATAAAGAAAGAGACATTCTTGCATTGTGTACGTGACCCATTCAGTTCCAATAGAGGAACAGGGACACAGTTTTCCTCAAATCGGTTTGTGGTTCCCAAGGAAAGGAAACCTTCAGACCTATTTTGGATCTAAAAGATCTTAAACAAATTCTTTAGAATTCTATCATTTAAGATGGAAACTATTCGTACCATCTTAACTATGATCCAGGAGAGTCAATAGAGGACTACAATGGATTTGAAGGATGCTTATCCTCACATTACGATGCATAAAGATCACCATCGGTTTTTCAGGTTTGCCTTTCTAGACAGGCATTACCAGTTTGTAGCTCTTTCCTTTGGGTTAACTACAGCCCCTAGAATCTTTATGGAGGTTCTGGGGTCACTTTGGCGGTCCTTAGGCCGCGGGGCATAGAAGTGGCCCCTTATTTAGACGACATCCTGATACAGGTGTCAAACATCCAAGTTGCCAAGTCTCATACGGACGTAGTACTGGCATTTCTGAGATCGCATGGGTGGAAAGTGAACAAGGAAAGAGTTCTCTATCCCCAATATCAAGGGTTTCCCTCCTAGGGATTCTGATAGATTTTGTAGAAATTAAAATTTACCTGACGGAGTCCAGGTTGTCAAAGTTTCTAAATTTCTGCCGTGTTCTTCATTCCATCCGCGCCCTTTGGTGGCTCAGTACATGAATGTAATCGGCTTAATGGTAGCGGCAAGGGACATAGTACCGTTTGCACGCCTACATTTCAGACCACTGCAACTATGCATGCTCAGCCAGAGGAACGGGGATTACACAGATTTGTTCTCCTGTTAAATCCGGACCAAGAAACCAGAGATTCTCTTCTCTGGTGACTATCTCGGGTCCATCTGTCCAAGGGTATGACCTTCCGCAGGTCAGATGGGACAATTGTTACAACAGATGCCAGCCTTTTAGGTTGGGATACAGTCTGGAACTCCCTGAAGGCTCAGGGATAGTGGACTCAGGAGGAGACCCTCCTTCTAATGAATATTCTGGAACTGGGAGCGATATTCCATGCTTTTCAGACTTGGCCTCAGTTAGCAACTCTGAGGTACATCATATTTCAGTCGGACAATATCACGACTGTGGCTTACATCAACCATCAAGGGGGAACAGAAGTTCCCTAGCAATGTTAGAAGTCTTAAAATAATTCACTGGACAGAGACTCACTCTTGTCTAAAAGCTATCCCTATCCCAGGTGTTGAGAACTGGGAGGCAGATTTTCTAAGTCGTCAGACTTTTCATCCGGGGGAGTGGGAATTCCCTCCGGAGGGGTTTGCACAAGATCAAGCAGGAGAGTGCTTTGGTGCTTTTGACAGCGCCTGCGTGGCCACGCAGGACCTGGTATGCAGATCTGGTGGACATGTCATCCTTTCCACCACGGTCTCTGCTTCTGAGACAGGACCCTCTACCTCAGGGTCTTTTCAACCATCTAAATATAACTAATCTGAGATGGACTGCCTGGAGACAGAACGCTTGATGTTATCAAAGCATGGCTTCTCCGAGTCAGTAATTGATACCTTAATACAGGCATAAAAGCCTGTCTCTAGGAAAATTTAAATGTAAGGAAAGGAAACCCAGAATATGATAGGCAGTCTGTATTGTATTAACAACAAAAAGGTATCAAATAAAGTGCAAGGTGCTAAAAAGAAACTCTCAAGTTCCTTGGTATATCACTCATTCACTCGCTCCAGCGTGGACAATGGAGATCTCACTCACCCAATCCAATGGAGAAGGCGGGTATCGCCATTCGCGGCTGTAGATTCAATCCGGACGCCTCTAAGGGGGCTCGGCCCAATTCCGGCCAATGGAACACACTCTGGAACGAGGCAGAGATCCCTTGCTCCGCCTCAACTTATTCCAGACACTTGTTCCTCCGATAGAATACAGTATCCCTCCGCCAGTGACGTAGTGAAAAACAGTTCCTGCTTGCAATAGGGAACTGCCAAATGTAGAAAAGCACACAATGCAATCCTCTTTGAAGAGTATAAGCTTGTAATGCACAGCAGGAAACAGCCAAACTCCGGACAATAGTAGCTTGAAAAGAGAAAGTGGAGGCTGTTTCCTTAAAATTAATTCCTTTATTTATTCAGTTTAAAACCGGCAAACACAGCAAGGATAGGGTATGGTGTAGAAGGCGCAGCACAGTCTGGCTTACGCGTTTCGGATGAAATCCGTAGTCATAGCCTACTGTGCTGTGCTCCACACCTGCTTAAAACTAGTTAAAACAAATGTGATTGGTGCACACATAAAAAACAACGCCTTCAAGTTTAACCAATACCAACAGTGTATAAAATTAACCCACTGGTGTCAGAACCGCACAATCTAATACATTGCCTAAGCCCATACAACCGTAATATACACACTGCAATAATTATGTCAATAACCAACATAGTGGTATACATCGTAGACAAAATGTCAAATACTAAGGGTTAGTAAGTAATTAAATTTAACATAAGATATGGTGTAAATATCTTATTGTTATGAATCCAAGGGTTACTCATGGAGTAAAGTCTGGATTCCCAGGATATTATCTTTTCTCCAAGATGATTTTGAGAAAAGGGTTGTCAGCTAGTTCTTTAAAAGGACAGATTTCTACTCTGTCTATTCTTTTGCACAAGCGTCTGGCAGGTATTCTAGACGTTCAGGCATTTGGTCAGGCTTTGGTTAGAACCAAGCCTGTGGTTAAAAATGTTGCTCCGCCATGGAGCTTAAAGCTGGTTCTTAAGGTTCTTCAAGGAGTTCCATTTGAACCTTTTCATTCCATAGATATCAAACTTCTATCTTGGAAAGTTCCTTTTTGGTAGCTATTTCCTCGGCTCATAGAGTCTCCGAGTTATCTGCGTTGCAATGTGATTCTCCTTATCTGGTTCTCCGTACGGATAAGGTAGTCCTGTGTACCAACCTGGGTTTTTACCTAAGGTGGTATCTAACAAGAATATCACTCAAGAGATTGTTGTTCCATTCTTGTATCCTAATCCTTCTTCAAAGAAGGAACGTCTATTACACAATTTGGACGTGGTTCGTGTTTTAAAGTTTTACTTACAAGCTACTACGGATTTTCATCAAACATTCACCTTGTTTGTTGTCTATTCTGGACAGAGGAGAGGTCAAAGGACTTCAGCAACCTCTCTGTCTTTTTGGTTAAAAAGCATAATTCATTTAGCTTATGAGACTGCTGGACAGCAGCCTCCTGAAGGGATTACAGCTCATTCTACTAGAGCTGTGGTTTTCACTTGGGCCTTTTTTAAATGTGGCTTCTGTTGAACAGATTACAAGACGGAGTCTTGGTCTGCGTTTCATACTTTTTAAAATTTAACAAATTTGATACCTTGCTTCTTCGGAGGCTATTTTTGGGAGAAAGGGTTTTTTACAGGCAGTGGTAACTTCCGTTTAAGTACCTGCCTTGTCCCTCCCATCATCCGTGTACTTTAGCTTTGGTATTGGTATCCCATAAGTAATGGATGATCCGTGGACTGGATACACTTAACAAGAGAAAACATAATTTCTCTTGTTAAGTGTATCCAGTCCACGGATCATCCATTACTTATGGGATATTAACTCCTCCCCAACAGGAAGTGCAAGAGGATTCACCCAGCAGAGCTGCTATATAGCTCCTCCCCTAACATTCTCTTGCACCCAACGAATAGATAGGATGTGTGAGAGGACTGTGGTGATTATACTTAGTTTCATACCTTCAATCAAAAGTTTGTTATTTTATAATAGCACCGGAGTGTGTTATTCCTTCTCTGGTAGAATTTGAAGAAGAATCTACCTGAGTTTTTCTATGATTTTAGCCGGAGTAGTTAAGATCATATTGCTGTTTCTCGGCCATCTGAGGAGAGGTAAACTTCAGATCAGGGGACAGCGGGCAGATTAATCTGCAAAGAGGTATGTAGCAGCTTATTATTTTCTGACAATGGAATTGATGAGAAAATTCTGCCATACCGATATAATGTAAACTCAGCCTTAAATGCAGTAGCAGCAACTGGTATCAGGCTGTCATGTATGTATATTTTACACTTCAGTATTCTGGGGAATGGCACTTCACTGGAATTATACTGTATGCATAAAACTTTAGCCTAATTTGCAGGGACTAGCAACAGGCTTTTTAATAACACTCAATTTATTAATGTTAAACGTTTTTTGCTGGCATGTAAAATCGTTTAATTTTCTGAGGTACTGGGTGAAAAAATGTTTTGGGCACTATTTTTTTCCACTTGGCAGTCGTTTTATTTAATTTATGACAGTTTACTGATCTCTCTCACTGTTATGTGTGAGGGGGAGGGGCCTTTTTTGGCGCTTTTGCTACGCATCAAAAAATTCAGTCAGAAGTTTATTGTCTTCCCTGCATGATCCGGTTCATCTCTACAGAACTCAGGGGTCTTCAAAACTTGTTTTGAGGGAGGTAATCACTCACAGCAGAGCTGTGAGATTGTAGTTGACTGTGATAAAAAAACGTTTATTTCTGTATTTTTTTTCTGCTATCAGGGTTAGTTATCCTTTGCTAATGGGAGCAATCCTTTGCTAAAATTGTGTTTTTTACAAAGATTTAATGCTATAACTTTTCAGTTTATTAATTTTCAACTGTCATAACTTTTTCTGTGCTTCTTATAGGCACAGTACGTTTTCATATTATAGTAAATTACTTGAAAAGTATTTCCAAGTTGCTAGTTTATTTGCTAGTGTGTTAAACATGTCTGATTCAGAGGAAGATATCTGTGCTATATGTGCTAAAGCCAAAGTGGAGCCCAATAGAAATTTATGTACTAACTGTATTGATGCTACTTTAAATAAAAGTCAATCTGTACAAGTTGAACATATTTCACCAAACAACGAGGGGAGAGTTATGCCGACTAACTCGCCTCACGTGTCAGTACCTGCATCTCCCGCTCGGGAGGTGCGTGATATTGTAGCGCCGAGTACATCTGGGCGGCCATTACAAATCACATTACAGGATATGGCTACTGTTATGACTGAAGTTTTGGCTAAATTACCAGAACTAAGAGGTAAGCGTGATCACTCTGGGGTGAGAACAGAGTGCGCTGATAATATTAGGGCCATGTCAGACACTGCGTCACAATTTGCAGAACATGAGGACGGAGAGCTTCATTCTGCGGGTGACGGTTCTGATCCAAACAAACTGGATTCAGATATTTCAAATTTTAAATTTAAGCTGGAAAACCTCCGTGTATTACTAGGGGAGGTGTTAGCGGCTCTGAATGATTGTAACACAGTTGCAATACCAGAGAAAATGTGTAGGTTGGATAAATATTTTGCGGTACCGGCGAGTACTGACGTTTTTCCTATACCTAAGAGACTTACTGAAATTGTTACTAAGGAGTGGGATAGACCCGGTGTGCCGTTCTCACCCCCTCCGATATTTAGAAAGATGTTTCCAATAGACGCCACCACACGGGACTTATGGCAAACGGTCCCTAAGGTGGAGGGAGCAGTTTCTACTTTAGCTAAGCGTACCACTATCCCGGTGGAGGATAGCTGTGCCTTTTCAGATCCAATGGATAAAAAGTTAGAGGGTTACCTTAAGAAAATGTTTGTTCAACAAGGTTTTATATTGCAACCTCTTGCATGCATTGCGCCTGTCACGGCTGCAGCAGCATTTTGGTTTGAGTCTCTGGAAGAGACACTTGAATCAGCTCCATTAGATGAGATTACACACAAGCTTAAAGCCCTTAAGTTAGCTAACTCATTTATTTCAGATGCCGTAGTACATTTAACTAAACTTACGGCTAAGAATTCCGGATTCGCCATTCAGGCACACAGAGCACTGTGGCTAAACTCCTGGTCAGCTGACGTTACTTCTAAATCTAAATTGCTTAATATACCTTTCAAAGGGCAGACCTTATTCGGGCCCGGGTTGAAAGAAATTATCGCTGACATTACAGGAGGTAAAGGCCATGCCCTGCCTCAAGACAGAGCCAAACCTAAGGCTAGACAGTCTAATTTTCGTTCCTTTCGTAATTTCAAAGCAGGAGCAGCATCAACTTCCTCTGCACCAAAACAGGAAGGAGCTGTTGCTCGCTACAGACAAGGCTGGAGACCTAACCTGTCCTGGAACAAGGGCAAGCAGTTAAAATGGGGAGAGAGTAAGCGCTAAAAAGCTTAAAAGGCTAGTAAAAGGTACATTTTAATACATATAAAAATTTACAAATGGCAATCAGACGCATGGATCCATGTCTGACTTAACAAAAAAAAATATATATATATATAATAAACAAATCTAAAAATATCTAAAAATATCCAATGGAGTATAGCATGTGACGCTGACTTAGTGAGCCAGTGATGAGGAGTTTGGACATGTACATTCAATAATATAAACAACCTAAGTGAGTGATTGAGTGCACACAATAGCTTTCAACAAAGAAAAATAGCATTCACAAAAAATAGTGTTCACAAAAATTGGCGTACATAAAAAATGTTCAAATGTTCAACCGGTTATATGTAAGTGAATCCAGTAGTGTTTCCTCCAAAGTGACGTGTAGAAATATAACGTGAAGTCAATAATAGTAGAATGTAAACGTTGAGTGGGTCAAATTATTGTGGTTCAGCTGCTAAAGGGCAAGCAGGCCAGGAAACCTGCTGCTGCCCCTAAGACAGCATGAATCGAGGGCCCCCGATCCGGGAACGGATCTAGTGGGGGGCAGACTTTCTCTCTTCGCCCAGGCTTGGGCAAGAGATGTCCAGGATCCCTGGGTGTTAGAGATCATATCTCAGGGATACCTTCTAGACTTCAAATTCTCTCCCCCAAGAGGGAGATTTCATCTGTCAAGGTTGTCAACAAACCAAATAAAGAAAGAGGCGTTTCTACGCTGCGTACAAGATCTTTTATTAATGGGAGTGATCCATCCGGTTCCGCAGTCGGAACAAGGACAAGGGTTTTACTCAAATCTGTTTGTGGTTCCCAAAAAAGAGGGAACTTTCAGGCCAATCTTGGATTTAAAGATCCTAAACAAATTCCTTAGAGTTCCATCGTTCAAAATGGAAACTATTCGGACAATTTTACCCATGATCCAAAAGGGTCAGTACATGACCACAGTGGATTTAAACAATGCTTACCTTCACATACCGATTCACAAAGATCATTACCGGTATCTAAGGTTTGCCTTTCTAGACAGGCATTACCAGTTTGTAGCTCTTCCATTCGGATTGGCTACGGCTCCGAGAATCTTCACAAAGGTTCTGGGTGCTCTTCTGGCGGTACTAAGACCGTGAGGAATTGCGGTAGCTCCGTACCTAGACGACATTCTGATACAAGCTTCAAGCTTTCAAACTGCCAAGTCTCATACAGAGTTAGTACTGGCATTTCTAAGGTCGCATGGATGGAAGGTGAACGAAAAGAAGAGTTCTCTCTTTCCACTCACAAGAGTTCCCTTCTTGGGGACTCTTATAGATTCTGTAGAAATGAAGATTTACCTGACAGAAGACAGGTTAACAAAGCTTCAAAATGCATGCCGTGTCCTTCATTCCATTCAACACCCGTCAGTAGCTCAATGCATGGAGGTGATCGGCTTAATGGTAGCAGCAATGGACATAGTACCCTTTGCACGCCTACATCTCAGACCGCTGCAATTGTGCATGCTAAGTCAGTGGAATGGGGATTACTCAGACTTGTCCCCTACTCTGAATCTGGATCAAGAGACCAGAAATTCTCTTCTATGGTGGCTTTCTCTGCCACATCTGTCCAGGGGGATGGCATTCAGCAGGCCGGACTGGACAATTGTAACAACAGACGCCAGCCTACTAGGTTGGGGCGCTGTCTGGAATTCTCTGAAGGCTCAGGGACAATGGAATCAGGAGGAGAGTCTCCTACCAATAAACATTCTGGAATTGAGAGCAGTTCTCAATGCCCTTCTGGCTTGGCCCCAGTTAACAACTCGGGGGTTCATCAGGTTTCAGTCGGACAACATCACGACTGTAGCTTACATCAACCATCAGGGAGGGACAAGAAGCTCCCTAGCAATGATGGAAGTATCAAAGATAATTCGCTGGGCAGAGTCTCACTCTTGCCACCTGTCAGCAATCCACATCCCGGGAGTGGAGAACTGGGAGGCGGATTTCTTAAGTCGTCAGACTTTTCATCCGGGGGAGTGGGAACTTCATCCGGAGGTCTTTGCCCAAATACTTTGACGTTGGGGCAAACCAGAGATAGATCTCATGGCGTCTCGACAGAACGCCAAGCTTCCTCGTTACGGGTCCAGATCCAGGGATCCGGGAGCGGTTCTGATAGATGCTTTGACAGCACCTTGGACCTTCGGGATGGCTTATGTGTTTCCACCCTTCCCGATGCTTCCTCGATTGATTGCCAGAATCAAACAGGAGAGAGCATCAGTGATTCTAATAGCGCCTGCATGGCCACGCAGGACTTGGTATGCAGATCTAGTGGACATGTCATCCTGTCCACCTTGGTCGCTACCTCTGAAACAGGACCTTCTGATCCAGGGTCCCTTCAAACATCAAAATCTAATTTCTCTGAAGCTGACTGCTTGGAAATTGAACGCTTGATTTTATCAAAATGTGGTTTTTCTGAGTCAGTTATTGATACCTTAATACAGGCTAGGAAGCCTGTTACCAGAAAGATTTACCATAAGATATGGCGCAAATACTTATATTGGTGCGAATCCAAGAGTTACTCATGGAGTAAGGTTAGGATTCCGAGGATATTGTCTTTTCTACAAGAAGGTTTAGAAAAGGGTTTATCCGCTAGTTCCTTAAAGGGACAGATTTCAGCTCTGTCCATTCTTTTACACAAACGTCTGTCAGAAGTTCCGGACGTTCAAGCTTTTTATCAGGCTTTAGCTAGGATCAAGCCTGTGTTTAAAACTGTTGCTCCACCATGGAGTTTGAACTTAGTTCTTAATGTTTTACAGGGGGTTCCGTTTGAACCCCTTCATTCCATTGATATCAAGTTGTTATCTTGGAAAGTTCTGTTTTTAATGGCGATTTCCTCGGCTCGAAGAGTCTCTGAGTTATCTGCCTTACATTGTGATTCTCCTTATCTGATTTTTCATTCAGACAAGGTAGTTCTGTGTACTAAACCTGGGTTCCTACCTAAGGTGGTCACTAACAGGAATATCAATCAAGAGATTGTGGTTCCATCTTTGTGTCCTAATCCTTCTTTGAAAAAGGAACGTCTGCTACACAATCTAGATGTAGTCCGTGCCCTGAAATTTTATCTACAGGCAACTAAGGATTTTCGACAAACGTCTTCCCTGTTTGTCGTTTATTCTGGTCAGAGGAAAGGTCAAAAAGCTTCGGCTACCTCTCTCTCCTTTTGGCTTCGTAGCATAATACGGTTAGCCTATGAGACTGCTGGACAGCAGCCTCCTGAAAGAATTACAGCACATTCTACTAGAGCTGTGGCTTCCACTTGGGCCTTTAAGAATGAGGCTTCTGTTGAACAGATTTGCAAGGCTGCAACTTGGTCTTCTCTTCAAACTTTTTCCAAATTTTACAAATTTCACACTTTTGCTTCTTCGGAGGCTGTTTTTGGGAGAAAGGTTCTTCAGGCAGTGGTTCCTTCCGTATAAAGAGCCTGCCTGTCCCTCCCGTCATCCGTGTACTTTAGCTTTGGTATTGGTATCCCATAAGTAATGGATGATCCGTGGACTGGATACACTTAACAAGAGAAAACATAATTTATGCTTACCTGATAAATTTATTTCTCTTGTAGTGTATCCAGTCCACGGCCCGCCCTGTCACTTTAAGGCAGGTAATTTTTCCATTAAACTACAGTCACCACTGCACCCTATGGTTTTCTTTTCTCTGCATGTTTTCGGTCGAATGACTGGTAATGGCAGTTAGGGGAGGAGCTATATAGCAGCTCTGCTGGGTGAATCCTCTTGCACTTCCTGTTGGGGAGGAGTTAATATCCCATAAGTAATGGATGATCCGTGGACTGGATACACTACAAGAGAAATAAATTTATCAGGTAAGCATAAATTATGTTTTATGCTTACCTGATAAATTTATTTCTCTTGTAGTGTATCCAGTCCACGGCCCGCCCTGTCACTTTAAGGCAGGTAATTTTTCCATTAAACTACAGTCACCACTGCACCCTATGGTTTTGCTTTCTCTGCATGTTTTCGGTCGAATGACTGGTAATGGCAGTTAGGGGAGGAGCTATATAGCAGCTTTGCTGTGGGTGGACTCTTGCAGCTTCCTGTTGGGAAGGAGAATATATCCCATAAGTAATGGATGATCCGTGGACTGGATACACTACAAGAGAAATAAATTTATCAGGTAAGCATAAATTATGTTTTTTCTAATGAATTGGAATGGCTTTGAATTTTAAAATTAAAGGGACACTGTACCCAAAAATTTTCTTTCGTGATTCAGATTGAGCATGAAATTTTAAGCAACTTTCTAATTTACTCCTATTATCAAATTTTCTTCATTCTCTTGGTATCTTTATTTGAAATGCAAGAATGTAAGTTTAGATGCCGGCCCATTTTTGGTGAACAACCTGGGTTGTCCTTGCTGATTGGTGGATAAATTCATCCACCAATAAAAAAGTGCTGTCCAGAGTACTGAAACCAAAAAAAAGCTTAGATTCCTTCTTTTTCAAATAATGAGAGCAAGAGAACGAAGACAAATTGATAATAGGAGTAAATTAGAAAGTTGCTTAAAATTGCATGCTCTTTCTGAATTACAAAAGAAAAATTTTGGGTACAGTGTCCCTTTAAGTGGAGCATGGGTATTTATATCTATTGCTGTTTTTCTTCTTAAACGGGGAGAGTCCACAGCTGCATTCATTACTTTTAGGAATTCAGAACTTGGTCACTAGGAGGAGGCAAAGACTCCCTAGCCAAAGGCTTAAATACCTCCCCCACTTACCTTATCCCCCAGTCATTCTTTGCCTTTCGTCATAGGATGTTGGCAGAGAAGTGTCAGAAGATTAAAGATACTCTCATATGGAGGGTAGTACTCTTTGAAGTGGGACTGGAGTTTTAAGTAGTCCTGTCAGCCTCTCAGTGAGAGCATGGGTGAAAGTTAGAGTCCGGAGATGCAGGGAAAGTCTTTCTGCAAAACCATCCCGACTCATATTAACAGCTCCTTAGCAATCAGCGTTGACGAGTTTCACTGCCTGCTTTGTTCACTCAAGTCCATGTTAGAAGCGAGGCTACTATCTGTCACACTTGAAGGGCCGTGTTCTTGTTCCACGGCGTAGATTCCGGTAAGATCATTTCATTTTACTTTGATATGTGAAATGTAATGTAAACAAAGAAGTCAGGGTCTCAGTGGGACTCATTTATCTTAGGAATCGAGGGTTAATATCTCCTGAGGGGGGTTATTGAACAGGGGGGACTTTAATCATGTTTGTTATGTGATTCTGTCCACTAATGTGTAGTGTCGCTTGGGCTCATGGCTATATCGGAACATAACGGCCTTTTTTTGTTAGGCTGCGCGGCCCTTGCGGCCTTTTTTCTGGCCTGCACGGTGTACCTTGTGACTAGGCGTGGTAACGTCTCTAGTCTCCATTTCTGTATTCCTGACTGCGTGGCGAAGGAGAGAGTCTGTTTTCGCTAGTTGTCTGGGTCATAGGAGGTGATGAGTGCCCCAGCCATTGGAGGCGTAAGGTGCTGTTTTATTTTTTCTATCCATTATTTCTATCCAAGTTATGGAGGATTCTGATTTTTTGTAGACAGATGTCTCTGATTCAGATTCTACTTCTTGCGAAGAGTATGAAATGGCCCGGGTAATCCATGCCCATCAGTTATGTTTTGCATGCCGCTTTAGAGTGCTCTTTTCTCTCGAAACAGGGAACTTAGAGTCCGCCTTGTCATCCGCCACTGGGGACCCCATATCCCGTGAATACGCAAGCAGGTGTCCCTAATGCTGTTACCCCTTCTCCGGAAAGGTGGCTTGTTTCCTCCAGAGGTTATGGCACGGTTCTGCATGGCCATATCTATGGCATTGGAGCATTTACATCTTCCAGGAAGGGAGATGTTAATGAGATACTGTCAGTGTTCTGTTCTCGTCAGGCGGGAGATCGTCTGGGTCAGATCAGCCCTCTGGGGAAGCGGTTTCCTCTGAGGCTTCAGGGGCCCAATCCTCGGGATCGGGGTCGTCAGTTGCCCTGATAGAGTTAAGTCTTGCTTTTTGTTATAGACTGGCGCGCCTTTGTGTCCTGCTGCAGCATGTTTTGGCTGTGCTGGAGGATCCCAGTCCTGATGGGTTGAGGGGTCCTCGGTCTTTTGTTCCGGACGGCAAGCTGGGTTAGACGTGGTGGGATGAAGTTAATCTCCTTGTCGTCTCCAATTTTCCTTTTTCTTTGAGGTATCTTATTCCAGTTCTGAGCTTCGGGAGAATGGGGTCTCTGATTGGCTGGTCCTGTTAGTGTACCCATTTTTCTTTGGAGTTCACCTGCGGTTGCTGCCCTCTTATTCTTTGATCCGGGTTAGGATGTATTTTATTTCCTTTTATGAAGCTTATGTCTGTTATTATTTTCCGCTGGGAAATTTTTCTTCTCTGGAATTTGATGCTAGCGATTTTGTGGTCGCTTGGGCACTTCCGCGGAAGTTGCATGTTAAGGTGTTAGTGCATTGTTATATAGTTCCTTTGTCGATCCCCACAGGGGTTACAATTTTTTTTGTGGCCTGGGTCAGTTCTGGAGTGCCCTATGTTCCTTAAGGTCTATATCATCCACGTGGTTCTAGTGTAACTGGCTGACCTGGTTGGGTGGTGAATTGCTCACTCGGATGAGGAGTTTGTTATGCGCTGTTTTCTCTTCAGATCGAATAAATCATTCCTTTGTCTAAAGATTTTCGTGGACAGGAACTACCATGAGTTTTCAAAAAAATTTGAGGCTCTGAGAGGAGGCCTTTCGTTCCTAGACGTCAGGCTGGTTCACATTTTCTTCTTTTAGGTGGGGCATCAGAGGGTTTGTAGGCAGTCCTCCTTGTCCTGTCCCTGATTGTTGGCGGGGTTCCAGAAGCAGATCCTGCTAAGGCTTGCTCTGAGGGTTCCGGAGGCTCTTTGATCTTGGAGCTAGAGTTCTCCATTTCCAATTGGACTGGAAGTTTAGATGACTCCTTAGACATCTGGGGTACCAGGTTGGGGCGGTTCTTATCTCCACTATGGTATTCATCTTGGCCTGCCTTTTATTGAGGCTTTGATGTCGGTATCTCTTCCTTAAGGGGTCGAGGAGACTTAGGCTTCCTTTTTCCCCTTCTGGGGCTGGTTGTGGGTCATCTGTTCTGGAAGTTCGGGCGTTTACAGCCTTTTTCTTCCTCCTACTGTTTCTCGTCTGCTCCCATGTTTTTGGGGGCTCTGGAGAATGCATTTGTCTCCGTTCTTTCCTGGAGCTGCCCTTTCTTATGACGTCTCGGGTTGAGCTGTTGCTCTCTGGGATAGTGATGCTCGTTCATAGTTAATTCCTTGATCTGTGGGGGTTCCCGGGATGATCCTGAAGGATTGTCTGGAGACTATATTGTAGACTCTGTTGCAGAGGTACTCTATTTCTTGTTAGCTCCATAGCAGTAGGACTTGGGGGTGTTGCCCTTCAAGTCGTTAGGAGTTATGCTATCTGTCTCTTGGATGCTTAGTGAACGACCAGTGTCCAAGGACCTTTGGATGTGGCTATGATTGCATCTCCTAGGGTACAGGTTTCTCCGTATGATGTATCCCTAGGGTTCCTCGGGGGTTACGAGTTTGTGGCCGGCTCAGGTTTCCGGGGGTCCGGTTTTCTGGACTTGTTCTTGTCCAGGATTTCTGTCTGGATCTCTTCAGTAGGTCCTGGGTGATTCAGTTCTTTATGGTCTGAGACATCCAATTGCTCCTTCAGGTGTTTTGCCTTTCTCTCTTGGAAATAGCCTGATGGTTGGTTTAGCTGCCTTGCAAGCGGGAGATTGCGGTTGAAATACGTTACAGCTATTTGCACTTTCAATGTGTGCTCGATGGCTGTTTGTTCTTTCTACTGAACCGGCTGTTGCAGCCGGATGGTCCTCTACAGTCGGTATTGACTGTGCTTTCTGTCTGCTACCGCACTCTCCATGCCTGTGGGCGGGTGAGCGGTTGTATTTTGCATTTCCCTCCCCTTAAGGGGACTGGGGCATACCACAGTATCCACCTGCTGCCCGGAGGTCTCCTTCTGTTCAGTGGGGTTTCCCTGTCTTGCGTGCTGGATTCTGGTATTGTACTGTCACTGTTGTTTCAATGTTGTCCTCTTTGGCCTGGGAGTGTCCCTTCTTGTAGGGAAGGGAACTGGGTATGGGCTCTGGAACCAAGCTCAACTTATGTTCGGTCATAAGCTTAGTTGGTTAGCATGCCAGTCTTGTTAGCAAATGGTCAGGGTTTGTTCTACCCCTTGGTACCGTTTAGTCCCCCCTTTCTTCTTTTTGAGGATCTGGGTGGTCCAGAGAATTGGTTATTACCCTGCCTCCGGACATTACCAGTAGCTTGGATGCTGGGTCCGTTGTCTCGAAGAGGGGGTCAGCGATCTGACTGCTCGATGGAGCCTTGACCGAGTATCTTACCTGGATCTTGTGCTCTCCTTAGGTGGGATGTTTAGCAGTGTTTCCTTCCTCAATAGGGAGCCTTTCTCTGCTGACTTTGGATGCCCTCCTACTTTTCTGTTTTTTGCCTGGGAGGAGGGAGTTTGTTCCTGCTATTCTGCAGAGGGTTCCCTCTGTGGGAGTCCTGGTGCAGTTCCTAGCTTGGTAGGCTAGTGTTAGCGGCTGGTGTCTGCTAGACTTTTGTCGCAGAATTTAAGCCGGTGGCTTCATCTGAAGCACAATAAGATCTTATGGTGCTATTTATTAGGCAGTTCCCAGGGGTGTTTTTTTCTCCCTCGGTTGCTCTTTTTATTCTTCTGGCACCTTTTTTTTTACCCTGATATTTCTCCTACTGTTCCTTGTTTCCTTGGCAGAATGACTGGGGGATGAGGGAAGTGGGGGAGGTATTTAAGCCTTTGGCTGGGGTGTCTTTGTCTCCTCCTGGTGGCCAGGTTCTGAATTCCTAAAAGTAATGAATGTAGCTGTGGACTCTCCCCATCATAAAAAAAGAAAATTATCAGTAAGCATAATTTAAGTTGTTTTTTTTTTGTACCATATAATTGTTTGAATGATGCAGTGTGTGCAACTATATTTCTTTCTAACGGTAGTGAGTGTCTACGATCCTTACTCTTGGGGTTATATCACCTGGCCACCAGGAGGAGACAAAGACACCCTACACCAGAGTTTCAAGTATCCCTCATACTTTCTCTTCCCACCAAGTATTTCTTTGCCTCGTCAAGGAGAAGGCATGGATATAGATGCTGCTGAAATATTGGAAGAATTCGGATTTCATTCCTTCAGAGGATAGTTCCTGGAAGAGAAGGAATTAGGAGGGTGCCGTTTGTACATTATTCTTCTCCTTGTTGGAGTTAAGTCACAAGCTAGCCATGGGTGTCGCAAGGAAGTACCTTAGCCTCCTCCTGTTTGGCCAGACTATATACCCTTCTCATATCTGTCCTTTCTCTGTTTGTTACAGATCTGGACAGATTTTACATAACAAATGCCCTGAGGAGTAAAACTGGGTGGCAATAAGTACCTAACCCTGGGCTCCACTTCTTTCCTTAGTATGCACTTAGTAAGTGCTGGGGACTCTTACATCCTGCATACAGCAGGTTAAACCCCTATGCTACTGGTGTCATTTATGGGACCCATCATGACAGGGGACGAGCTTTTACAGTTTCCCTATGACACAGACTGGGATGTGGGAGGGCAGACTCTCACAATATCAGTCTTTTTACTTGGTAGGGGTATGGCCCTTTTTATTTCTTCTGTTTGTCTGCATTTATCTCTCAGCGCTCCGGTTAATGTATTTTTGACATGGAGTGCTGGAGCTTATTACACACTTTGTTTTCAGGATGACTAGCGGCATCACCATCATGCTCCGTTTCTTTATTGCACTGCATGGAGTGCTGAGGTTTCTAGAGCTCTACATTGTCACGCCATTTGACCGGACACTGGTTACAGGAGGGGCTGAGACGCATATGCCAGAGCGGAGGGGTATTTAATATAAATATACAGATATAGAGTTATTTTTATATTGAGCACATATTTATTTCTGCTAGTGCACATCATTTTTGGAAAGTTGTTAGCCCTTCAGTTATTAGACAATCCCAGTAATCTGATTTGGATAAGTCTTCTTCAGCATCTGACAGGGAAGTTTCCTCTCCGCAATCAGACAAGGAGACTGAGGACGACTAGCATAATAGCACTAAAACCTTATTCCCAGACACTCAGTTGAAGAGATATAACTACTTTCAAATAGATGCAATAGAAACACATGAGATGATGCTTGAACTCTGGAGAACAAAAGAGAACACATCCTCATACTCCCAGATAAAAACACTAGTGTTTGTTTAGTTTTTTTCTTCTTCTTCTTTCCTCTTCCCTCCACTCAAACAGCTCACACACCTTAACATAACCCATACAAAGAACATTACCCGGCTGCGAGTGAATAAAGCATATCTTTATAGAAATGTTTTGCTTAAATACAGCTCTTTGTAATTCTGCATTTTTATATAATATACTTTGTCTGCGAACCCTCCTCAGAGACAATTTTCTGCAATCTGGATACGCCAACACTAGGCGTTTACAAGAAGTTAAACATACACTGAAAGACTCTCTTACATCAATGTAAGATGGAACAAGATATTTTTTGTACACTAAAAACATGTTGATGACTTGTTTGTATTCCATTTAATTTGTATTGACACATCTTGTAACAATAAAAATCTTAAATAAAAAAAAAAGTCTAGTCAAAATTAAACTTTCATGATTCAGATAGGGCATGCAATTTTAAACAACTTTCCAATTAGCTTTTATCATCAAATCTGCTTTGTTCTTTATATATTCTTTGTTAAAAAGCTAAACCTAGGTAGTCTCATAAACTGAATTCTAAGCCATTGAAGGCGACCTCTTATCTTTATCTCAGTGCATTTTGAAAGTTTTCCACAGTTAGACAGTCGTAGTTCATGTGTGTCATATAGATAACATTGTGCTCACCCCCGTGGAGTTATTTATGAGTTGGCACTAATTGGATAAAATGCAAGTCTGTCAAAAGAACTGAGATAAGGGGGCAGTCTGCAGACACAAGGTAATCAAGGTAAAAAGTGAAGTGTATTAATATAACAGTGTTGGTTATGCAAAACTGGGGAATGGGTAATAAAATAATTATCTATCTTCTTAAACAATAACAATTTTCAAGTAGACTGTCTCTTTAACCCCTTGAGGACTGATGACAGTCCTGAACCGTCATGACTAAAAAAGGAGCAGCGGGAGCAATCAGAGATCGCTTCCGCGGAAATACCGCTGTTACTATCTGCCAGACATGTGAGGCAGATAGTAACAGCCAATTATTATGTTTGTGACAGTGTTACAATGTCACTATTGATAAATTTTAAAAAATATATATTTTGAAACAGCAATGTCCTTCTTGTACTTATAGCCCTATAACTTGCAAAAAAGCATGTAAACACTGGGTGTTTCTCTTGTAAGGTGTATCCAGTCCACGGATCATCCATTACTTGTGGGATATTCTCATTCCCAACAGGAAGTTTCAAGAGGACACCCAACAGCAGAGCTGTAATATAGCTCCTCCCCTAACTGTCATAGCCAGTCATTCTCTTGCAACTCTCAACAAGCTAGGTCGTTGTAGGACAGAGTGGTTAAATATAGCTAGTTTATTTTCTTCAATCAAAAGTTTGTTATTTTTAAATAGTACCGGAGTTGTGCTATTTTATCTCAGGCAGTAAATAGAAGAAGAATCTGCCTGAGGTTTCTATGATCTTAGCAGGTTGTAACTAAGATCCATTGCCGTTCTCACATATGTCTGAGGGAATTACACAGATGAGGTAACTTCAGCGAGAGAATGGCGTGCAGTTTATTCTGCTATCAGGTATGTGCAGTTATAATTTTTTCTAGAGATGGAAAACACTAGAAAATGCTGCTGATACCGGATTAATGTAAGTTAAGCCTGAATACAGTGATTTAATAATGACTGGTATCATGCTTACTCCCAGAGGTAATACCCTTATGATATTGCAATATAAAACGTTTGCTGGCATGTTTAATCGTTTTTATATATGCTTTGGTGATAAAACTTTATTGGGGCCTAGTTTTTTCCACATGGCTGGCTTAAATTTTGACTAGAAACAGTTTAATGAGGCTTTCCACTGTTATAGTATAAAAGTTACAGTTGGTGCAGTTAAAATTACAAACTGTGACATCCAGCTTCCCTCAGGAGTCCCCTGTATGCTATAGGACATCTCTAAAGGGCTCAAAGGCTTTCCAAAGTCGTGTATTGGGGAAGGTAGGACCACAGCTTGCTGTGGCAGTTCTTTGTGACTGTTAAAAAACGTCTATTTCGTTTTTTTGATCCGTTTTTTGAACTAAGGGGTTAATCATCCATTTGCAAGTGGATGCAATGCTCTGCTAGCCTATTACATACACTGTAAAAAATTTGTTTGATTTACTGCATTTTTTCACTGTTTTTCAAATTCTAACAAAATTTGTTTCTCTTAAAGGCACAGTACCGTTTTTTATATTTGCTTGTTAACTTGATTTAAAGTGTTTTCCAAGCTTGCTAGTCTCATTGCTAGTCTGTATAAATATGTCTGACATAGAAGAAACTCCTTGTTCATTATGTTTAAAAGCCATGGTGGAACCCCCTCTTAGAATGTGTACCAAATGTACTGATTTCATTTTATGTAATAAAGATCATATTCTTTTTTTAAAAAATTATCACCAGAGGAATCTGACGAGGGGAAAGTTATGCCGACTAACTCTCCCCACGTTTCAGACCCTTTGACTCCCGCCCAAGGGACTCACGCTCAAATGGCGCCAAGTACATCTAGGGCGCCCATAGCGTTTACTTTACAAGACATGGCGGCAGTCATGGATAATACACTGTCAGCGGTATTAGCCAGACTACCTGAACTTAGAGGTTAGCGAGATAGCTCTGGGGTGAGACAAAATGCAGAGCATACTGACGCTTTAAGAACCATGTCTGATACTGCCTCACAATATGCAGAAGCTGAGGAAGGAGAGCTTCAGTCAGTGGGTGATGTTAATGACTCAGGAAAGATACCTGATTCTAATATTTCTACATTTAAATTTAAGCTTGAACACCTCCGCATGTTGCTTAGGGAGGTTTTAGCTGCTCTGAATGACTGTGATACCATTGCAGTGCCAGAGAAATTGTGTAGACTGGATAAATGCTTTGCAGTGCCGGTGTGTACTGATGTTTTTCCAATACCTAAAAGGTTTACAGAAATTATTAATAAGGAATGGGATAGACCAGGTGTGCCGTTCTCTTCCCCTCCTATTTTTAGAAAAATGTTTTCCAATAGACGCCACCACACGGGACTTATGGCAGACAGTCCCTAAGGTGGAGGGAGCAGTTTCTATTCTAGCAAAGCGTACTACTATCCCTGTCGAGGACAGTTGTGCTTTTTTAGATCCAATGGATAAAAAATTTGAAGGTTACCTTAAGAAAATATTTATTCAACAAGGTTTTATCCTACAGCCCATTGCATGCATTGCCCCTGTCACTGCTGCTGCGGCGGCGTACTGGTTTGAGTCTCTGGAAGAGGCTTTACAGGTAGCGACTCCATTGGATGACATACTTGGCAAACTTAGAGCACTTAAGCTAGCCAATTATTTTATTTCTGATGCCATTGTTCATTTGAATAAACTAACGGCTAAGATTTCTGGTTTTGCTATACAGGCGCGCAGAGCGCTATGGCTTAAATCATGGTCAGCTGACGTGACTTTAAAATCTAAGCTACTTAACATTCCCTTCAAGGGGCAGACCCTATTCGGGCCTGGTTTGAAGGAGATTATTGCTGATATCACGGGAGGAAAAGGTCATGCCCTTCCTCAGGACAGGTCCAAATCTAGGGCCAAACAGTCTAATTTTCGTGCATTTCGAAACTTCAAGGCAGGTGCGGCATCAACTTCCTCTAATAATAAACAAGAGGGAACTTTTGCTCAATCCAAGACGGTCTGGAGACCAAACCAGACCTGGAAAAAAGGTAAGCAGGTCAAAACGCCTGCTGCTGCCTCTAAGACAGCATGAAGGAACGACCCCCTATCCGGTAACGGATCTAGTAGGGGGCAGACTTTCACTCTTCGCCCAGGCGTGGGCAAGAAATGTTCAGGATCCCTGGGCGTTGGAAATTATATCCCAGGGATATCTTCTGGACTTCAAAGCTTCCCCCCCAAAAGGGAGATTTCACCTTTCACAATTATCTGCAAACCAGATAAAGAGAGAGGCATTCTTACACTGTGTACGAGACCTCCTAGTTATGGGAGTGATCCATCCAGTTCCAAAGGAGGAACAGGAACAGGGTTTTTACTCAAATCTGTTTGTGGTTCCCAAAAAAGAGGGAACCTTCAGACCGATTTTGGATCTAAAGATCTTAAACAAATTCCTCAAAGTTCCGTCGTTCAAGATGGAAACTATTCGTACCATCCTACCTCTGATCCAGGAGGGTCAATATATGACTACAGTGGATCTAAAGGATGCTTATCTTCACATTCCGATACACAAAGATCATCATCGGTTTCTCAGGTTTGCCTTTCAAGACAGGCATTACCAGTTGTAGCTCTTCCCTTTGGATTAGCTACAGCCCCAAGAATCTTTACAAAGGTTCTAGGGTCGCTTTTGGCGGTCCTAAGGCCGCGGGGCATAGCAGTAGCCCCTTATTTAGACGACATCCTGATACAGGCGACAAACTTCCAAATTGCCAAGTCTCATACGGACGTAGTACTGGCATTTCTGAGGTCGCATGGGTGGAAAGTGAACGAGGAAAAGTGTTCTCTATCCCCACTCACAAGAGTTTCCTTTCTAGGGACTCTGATAGATTCTGTTGAAATTAAAATTTACCTTGACGGAGTCCAGGTTATCAAAGCTTCTAAATTCCTGTCGGGTTCTTCATTCCATTCCGCGCCCTTTGGTGGCTCAGTGTATGGAAGTAATCGGCTTAATGGTAGCGGCAATGGACATAGTGCCGTTTGCACGCTTACATCTCAGACCGCTGAAACTATGCAGGCTCAGTCAGTGGAGCGGGGATTACACAGATTTGGCCCCTCAACTGAATCTGGACCAAGAGACCAGGGATCCTCTTCCCTGGTGGCTATCTCGGGTCCATCTGTCCAAAGGTATGACCTTCGCAGGCCAGATTGGACTATTGTAACAACTAATGCCAGCCTTCTAGGTTGGGGTGCAGTCTGGAACTCCCTGAAGGCTCAGGGATCGTGGACTCAGGAGGAGTCTCTCCTTCCAATAAATATTCTGGAACTAAGAGCGATATTCAAGGCTCTTCAGGTTTGGCCTCAGCAACTCTGAGGTACATCAGATTTCAGTCGGTCAACATCATGACTGTAGCTTACATCAACCATCGAGGGGGAACAAGAAGTTCCCTAGAGATGTTAGAAGTTTCAAAAACAATTCACTGGGCAGAGATTCACTCTTGCCACCTATCAGCTATCCATATCCCAGATGTAGAGCACTGGGAGGCGGATTTTCTAAGTCGTCAGACTTTTCATCCGGGAGAGTGGGAACTCCATCCGGAGCGATTTGCACAACTGATTCTCCGTTGGGGCAAACCAGAACTGGATCTCATGGCGTCTCGCCAGAACGCCAAGCTTCCGTGTTACGGATCCAGTTCCGGGGATCCCAAGGCGACACTGATAGATACTCTAGCAGCGTCCTGGTCTTTCGACCTGACTTATGTGTTTCCACCGTTTCCTCTGCTCAATCGACTGATTGCCAAGATCAAGCAGGAGAGAGCATTGGTGATTCTGATAGCACCTGCGTGGCCACGCAGGACCTGGTATGCAGATCTAGTGGACATGTCATCCTTTCCACCATGGTCTCTGCCTCTGAGACAGGACCTTCTACTTCAGGGTCCTTTCAACCATCCAAATCTAATTTCTCTGAGGCTGACTGTCTGGAGATTGAACGCTTGATTTTATCAAAGCGTGGCTTCTCCGAGTCAGTTATTGATACCTTAATACAGGCACGAAAGCCTGTCACCAGGAAAATTTACCATAAGGTATGGCGTAGATATCTTTATTGGTGTGAATCCAAGGGTTACTCATGGAGTAAGGTCAGGATTCCTAGGATTTTATCTTTTCTCCAAGAAGGTTTGGAAAAAGGATTGTCAGCTAGTTTCTTAAAGGGACAGATTTTTGCTCTGTCTATTCTTTTGCACTACCGTCTGGCAGATGTTCCAGACGTTCAGGCATTTTGTCAGGCTTTAGTTAGAATCAAGCCTGTGTTTAAACCTGTTGCTCCACCATAGAGCTTAAACTTGGTTCTTAAGGTTCTTCAAGGAGTTCCGTTTGAACCTCTTCATTCCATAGATATCAAACTTTTATCTTGGAAAGTTCTTTTTTTTTTTTTTTTTGGTAGCTATTTCCTCGGCTCGTAGAGTCTCTGAGCTATCTGCCTTACAATGCGATTCTCCTTATCTGATTTTTCATACGGATAAGGTAGTCCTGCGTACCAAACCTGGGTTCTTACCTAAGGTGGTATCTAACGAGAATATCAATCAAGAGATTGTGGTTCCATCCTTGTGTTACACAATCTGGACGTGGTCTGTGCTTTAAAGTTTTACTTACAAGCTACTAAAGATTTTCGTCAAACATCTGCTTTGTTTGTTGTCTACTCTGGACAGAAGAGAGGTCAAAAGGCTTTGGCAACCTCTTTTTCTTTTTGGCTAAGAAGCTTAATCCGCTTAGCCTATGAGACTGCTGGACAGCAGCCTCCTGAAAGGATTACAGCTCATTCCACTAGAGCTGTGGCTTCCACTTGGGCCTTTAAAAATGAGGCTTCTGTTGAACAGATTTGCAAGGCGGCGACTTGGTCTTCGCTTCATACTTTTTCAAAATTTTACAAATTTGATACTTTTGCTTCTTTGGAGGCTATATTTGGGAGAAAGGTTTTACAGGCAGTGGTTTCTTCCATTTAAGTTCCTGCCTTGTCCCTCCCTTCATCCGTGTACTTTAGCTTTGGTATTGGTATCCCACAAGTAATGGATGATCCGTGGACTGGATACACCTTACAAGAGAAAACACAATTTATGCTTACCTGATAAATTTATTTCTCTTGTGGTGTATCCAGTCCACGGCCCGCCCTGTCATTTTAAGGCAGGTCATTTTTAAATTTAAACTACAGTAACCACTACACCCTATGGTTCCTCCTTTCTCGGCTTGTTTTCGGTCGAATGACTGGCTATGACAGTTAGGGGAGGAGCTATATTACAGCTCTGCTGTTGGGTGTCCTCTTGCAACTTCCTGTTGGGAATGAGAATATCCCACAAGTAATGGATGATCCGTGGACTGGATACACCACAAGAGAAATAAATTTATCAGGTAAGCATAAATTGTGTTTTTTAAACTCAGGACAAAATTTTGAATCTATTTAGCAATTTTTTTCATTAGCTTTTGTAGATGAATAAAAGATTTCAAGTAAAAGTAAAAAAACATGTTTGTTTTTTTTTAATTTTTCACTATATATTTTTTTTAAAGTAAATTATAGGACATGATACAAATAATGGTATGTAAATAAAGCCCTTCTTGTCCTGAAAAAAACAATATATAATTTGTATGGGAACAGTAAATGAGAGAGAGGAAAATTACAGCTAAACACAAACACCACAAAAGTGTTAAAACAGCCCTGGTCCTTAAGGGGTTAAGGAGGTTTTAAGAACCGTAGAGGTTCAGGACACTAAACCTGCTGAGGTTAAGTCAGTTTAGAAGCTAGACTTTAGACCCAAATCTACCAGACATTACCAGTTTGTCGCTCTTCCATTTGGCCTAGCGACAGCTCCAAGAATCTTTTCAAAGGTTCTCGGTGCCCTTCTTTCTGTAATAAGAGAGCAGGGTATTGCAGTGTTTCGTTATTTGGGCGATATCTTGGTACTAGCTCAGTATTTCATTTAGCAGAATCTCACACGAAACAACTAGTTTCTTCAAAGGCATGGTTGGAGGATCAATTTACAAAAGAGTTTCTTGATTTCTCAAACAGAGGTCACTTTTTTTAGGTTTCCAGATAGATTTAGTGTCCATGACTCTGTCTTTAACAGACAAGAGGCGAATTAATTTGTTTTAGCTTCTCTAAACCTTCAGTCTCGATCATTCCCTTCAGTGGCTATGTGCATGGTAGTTTTAGGTCTTATGACTGCAGCATCGGACGCGATCCCCTTTGCTAGTTTTCATATGAGACCTCTGCAGCTTTGCATGCTGAATCAATGGTGCAGGGATTATACTCGGATATCACAGTTGATATACTTAAATCCCAGCATTCAACTCTCTCTATCTTGTTGGTAAAACCATCATCGGATTATTCAAGGGGTCTCTTTTCCTGGACTGTAATCTCAACAGATGCAAGTCTTTCAGGTTGGGGAGCTGTCTGGGGGTCTCTGACAGCACAAGGGGTTTGGAAACCTCAAGAGGCGAGGTTACCAATCAACATTTTAGAACCCTGTGCTATCTTTAGGGCTCTTCAGGCTTGGCCTCTATTGAAGAGAGAACTTTTCATTTGTTTTCAGACAGACAATGTCACAACAGTGGCATATGTCAATCATCAGGGAGGGACTCACAGTTCTTTAGCAATGAAGGAAGTATATTGAATACTTTCTTGGGCAGAGTCCAACTCTTGTCTAATTTCTGCTATTCATATTCCTATTCATATTCCAGGTGTAGACAATTGGGAAGCAGATTATTTAAGTCGTCAGACTTTGCATCCAGGGGAGTAGTCTCTCCATCTGGATGTGTTTCATCAGATTGTACAGATGTGGGGTCTTCCAGAAATAGATCTGATGGCCTCTCGTTTGAACAAGAAACTTCCCAGATATCTTTTCAGATCCAAGGATCCTCAGGCAGAGATGGTGAATGCTTTGGCAGTTCCTTGGTTTTACCAACCTGCTTACATTTTTCCACCTCTAGTTCTTCTCCCAAGGGTGATCTCCAAGATCATATTGGAACAATCTTGTGTGTTTATGATAACACCTGCATGGCCTCACAGGTTTTGGTATGCGGATCTTGTCCAGATGTCCAGTTGCCAGCCTTGGCCGCTTCCTTTAAGGCCAGACCTTCTGTCTCAAGGGACGTTTTTCCATCAGGATCTCAAATCTTAAAATTTGAAGGTATGGAAATTGAACGCTTAGTTCTTAGTCGTAGAGGTTTATCTGACTCAGTAATTAACACTATGTTACAGGCTCGTAAATCTGTTTCGAGGAAGATTTATCGGGTTTGGAAAACCTATATTTCATGGTGCCCCTCTCAAAAAAAATTCTTGGCATTCTTTTAGAATTCCTCGGATTTTACAGTTTCTTCAGGATGGTTTGGATAAGGGTTCGTCTGCAAATACTTTGAAGGGACAAATCTCTGCTCTTTCTGTCTTATTTCATAGAAAGATTGCTAAGCTTCCTGATATTCTTGAATATTCTTGAATATTCTATTCCTGATATATACTGTTTTGTTCAGGCTTTGGTTCGTATTAAACCTGTTATTAAGTCTATTTCTCCTCCTTTGAGTCTTAATTTGGTTTTAAGGATTTTGCAGGCTCCTCCTTTTGAGACTATGCATTCTTTGGATATTAAACTGCTTTCTTGGTAAGTGTTATTTCTTTTGGCTATCTCTTCTGTTAGAAGAGTTTCTGAGTTGTCGGCTCTCTCTTGTGAGTCTCCTTATCTGATATTTTATCAAGATAAAGCGGTTTTACAGACTTCGTTTAATTTTTTGCCTAAAGTTGTGAATTTTAAACAACATTAGTAGGGAAATCGTTGTTCCTTCTTTGTGTCCTAATACTAAGAATTCTCTTGAGAGATCTCTTCATTCTTTGGATGTGGTAGGAGCTTTGAAATACTATGTTGAACTACTAAAGATGTTAGAAAGACTTCTAGTCTATTTGTTATTTTCTCTGGTTCCAGGAAAGGTCAGAAAGCCTCTGCCATTTATTTGGCATCTTGGTTGAAACTTTTGAGTCACAAGGCTTATTTGGAGGCGGGGCAGTCTCCGCCTCAGAGAATTACAGCTCATTCTACCAGATCAGTTGCCGCTTCTTGGGCTTTTAAGAATGGAGCTTCAGTTGATCAGATTCGCAAAGCAGCAACTTGGTCTTCTTTGCATACATTTACTAAATTTTACCATTTTGATGTATTTGCTTCTTCAGAAGCAGTCTTTGGTAGAAAGGTTCTTCAGGCAGCTGTCTCCGTTTGATTCCTTTTGCCTATGATTTGAGTTTTTTTAAATTTAAGAAAACTTATTTATTATTTGGATTTAATTTTTTTCAGTGGAAGTAGCTGTTGTTATTTTATCCCTCCCTCTCTAGTGACTCTGTGGATTTCCACCTCTTGGGTATTGTATCCCATACATCACTAGCTCATGGACTCTTGCCACTTACATGAAAGAAAACATAATTTATGTAAGAACTTACCTGATAAATTCATTTCTTTCATAGTGGCAAGAGTCCATGAGACCCACCCTATTTTTTTGTGGTTATGATTTTTTTTGTATAAAAGCACATTATTTTTTTTCCAGTTCCTCTTTTTTGTATGCTTTTTTTACTCCTTTTAACACCTCACTACTTGACTATATGTTAAAACTGAAGTATGTATGTGGTGGGAGGTGTATTTATAGGCATTTTGAGGTTTGGGAAACTTTGCCCCCTCCTGGTAGGAATGTATATCCCATACGTCACTAGCTCATGGACTCTTGCCACTATGAAAGAAATGAATTTATCAGGTATGTTCTAACATAAATTATGTTTTTTATATTTTTTATGCACGCTGCATGGGAACTCTTAAGATGTTACAAATGTTTAGACTTAGCTGATGTGTTATTCTATAGTGAGACAACAGAAATGTCTTAGGTGTTTACTATCCCTTTATTGAGCTCTGTAGTTTAGCCATTTAGTATGTCATACATCCAAATCCATTATGTTGGCCATTTGGTAGCAGATAAGCAAAATCAAATCAGTATAGAATTTAGATATTCACACCTTATATCTTTGCAGTCTAATTGTCTGATATTTTTTTTTTATCTTTAGTTAGACTGAGGAACGCAGAGACACAGAAGCTGGAGTTGCAGATAAAACTGAGTGATTTGCAAAGTAAGTTTAACATTGATTAACATCATGATTTTCATTTAACTTATGCTATGAGAGGACTTAAAGGGACAGTCAAGTCCAAAACAAACTTTCATTTTTCAGATAGGGCATGCAATTTTAAACAATTTTCCAATTTAAATCTATCACCAATTTTGCTTTGTTCTCTTGGTATTCTTAGTTGAAAGCTAAATCTAAGAGGTTGATATGCTAATTTCTAAGCCCTTGAAGGCCACCTCTTAGCTCAGGGCATTTTGACAGAGGGTTCATGTGTTTCATATAGATAACACTGTGCTCACGCACGTGGAGTTCCAGGGAGCCCGCACTGATTGGCTAAAATGCAAGTCTGTCAAAAGAACTGAAATAAGGGGGCAGTTTGCAGAGGCTTAAATACAGTAAGTCCCATACTTACGAACGAGTTCCGGGAGCACGTTTGTAAGTCCAATTTGTTTTGTAATTTGTGTGAAAGTATTCTAAACCTCACTTTATAATACTTTACACACAAATTACAGTACAGTTGTACATAAAAACAATCAATACTGTAAAGAAAACATTTTTAATCTTGTAGTGAACAAAAACAGAACTTCTGTGATTTGACATGCAAACTTGTATCTTTGAAAGTTCGTAACTTGAAAGTTTGTAAGTAGGGGACTTACTGTACAAGATAATCACAGAGGTAAAAAGTGTATTAATATAACTGTGTTGGTTATGCAAACCTAGGGAATAGGTAATAAAGGGATTATCTATCTTTTAAAACAATAAATATTCTGGTGTAGACTGTCCCTTTAAAGAGACAGTGTACTCTGGCAAGCAGCAGATGAGAGTTTATTATATTTAAAGTTGATTCAGGAACATCTTTTTAAAAAGTCTCTCTCTCTCACACGTCACTGAGAGACTAATTTCTCCTGTTTACATGGCTTTTCTGTAGCCAGTACTCCTAAACTCACATTTCTTTCATACAGGTGGTGAGAGTCCACGATCCATTACTCCTGGGAATTACTCTTCTCTACCACTAGGAGGAGGCAAAGATTCCCAAACCCCAAGAGCCTTATAACACCCCTCATACATAACTCAGTCTGGAAGTGGTTAAAGAATGAAGATTATTATTATTATTCTTTATTTATAAAGCGCGAACAGATTCCGCAGCGCTGCCCATGGGTACAAAGATAAAAGTACAACGGAGAAACAATACAATAAAAGACAACATTTTAGACAAAATTTTACAGACAAATACGTGGGGAATTGAGGGCCCTATTCCTGTGGGAACTTACAATCTAGATGGGTAGGAGGATGGGAAACAGGACGTGGGGACTGCAAAAGTGAGACTAATATTAGTGAGGAGATAGAGGAGGGCAACTCTTAGGTAAGTGAAATTCATTTGTTACTAAGTCGGGTGATAAGCTTCCCTGAACAAAAAGGTCTTTAGGGAACGTTTAAAGGAGGACAGGTTAGGGGAAAGTCTGACAGCTCAAGGAAGTGCATTCCAGAGGGATGGTGCTGCACGAGAGAAGTCCTGTAGTCTAGCATGTGAGGAGGTGATGGTAGTGGACACTAGGAGCAGGTCATTGTTCGATCTTAGGGGACGGGCTGGAGTATATTTGTTGATAAGTGAGGACAGGTAGGGTGGGGCAGCATTGGTGAGGGCTTTGTGGGTCAGGGTGAAAATTTTGAATGTAACTGCTGTGAATGGGGAGCCAGTGAAATGACTCACAGAGAGGTGCAGCAGAAACAGAGCGTCGGGAGAGGTGGATTAGCCTAGCAGATGCATTTAGGATGGATTGAAGGAGAGAGAGGGAGGCCAGTTAGTAGGTTATTACAGTAGTCAAGTCAGGAAATTACCAGGGAGTGGATTAGCTGCTTAGTAGTTTCAGCACTCAGAAACGGACGAATTTTGGAGATATTGTGTAGGTGGTTGTGGCAGGATTAAGAGACCAATTGGAATGAATGTGGGGAATGAAGGACAGATTTGAGTCAAGTGTGACTCCAAGGCAGCAGACTTGGGGTGATGGGGAGATACTGGTGCCGCCAACAGTGATAAAAAAAAATTAGAGAGTAGAGTTAGAGGGGGAGATTAGAAGTAGTTCAGTCTTGGACATGTTTATTTTCTTCTTAAATGGAAAGAGTCCACAGCTGCATTCATTACTTTTGGGAATAAGGCAAAGACACCCCAGCCAAAGGCTTATATACTCCTCCCACTCCCGTCATCCCCCAGTAATTTTTTGCCTTTCGTCCCAGGAAGGCGTGGCCTCCTTTCCCTGTTTGGGTCCATTTGGTTCTCTGTGAGCTGGACCCACTCTTGGAGGTGTTCTTTTTTTTGTATTAAGGGACCTTTCGGTTCCTCTGTTCTCCTTTGCCTCGTCCCCTTGGTGGTTTCGGCTGGTATCCCTTTCATTTGTGAGGGGTGAGAGGTGGGGGACCGTCTGTTGGGTGACAGTGTCTCTTGGTGGACTGTTGCCTCAGTCGAGTAGGTTTTGCGGTCTCTAGTTTGGCTCTGGACTAGCTGCGAGTCAGTGTTCTTGGGGCTTTTCCTTTAAAAATAAAAACATTCTCGGCTTTGGACGAAGTGGATTTTTTGACTGGGGAGAGGTTCAGACCTGGTGCCCTCAGTATGGCCCGCCTATTGTACCCTTCCGTCTTGGCATTCAGTGTCCTCTATAGCTTGGGTATTGTTTTCCCAAAAGTAATGAATGCAGCTGTGGACTCTTTCCATTTAAGAAGAAAAAACATAAATTACCTGATAATTTCCTTAATTTTTCTTCTGATGGAAAGAGTCCACAGCTCCCCACCCATAATTTTATGTGGGGCATCCTTATATTCTTCTGGCACCTTTTCACCCTATTTCTTCTACTGTTCCTTGTTCCTCGGCAGAATGACTGGGTGATGAGGGGAGTAGGAGGAGTATTTAAGCATTTGGCTGGGGTGTCTTTGCCTCCTCCTGGTGGGCAGGTTCTTATTTCCCAAAAGTAATGAATGCAGCTGTGGACTCTTTCCATCAGAAGAAAAGGAAATTATCAGGTAAGCATAAATTATGTTTTTTAGGTGGTGAGAGGCCATCCAGGAGGAAATGCCAAATATGCAGTCGCTGATGTGAGAATTGACAGAAGGAGATAGTGCAGGGGTGGATAGGTAGATCTGGGTATTATCAGCATAGAGGTGATAGTTGAAGCCATAGAGTTTACCCAGTGAAGACGTGTAAACAGAAAAGAGTAAAGGACCCAGGACAGAGCCTTGAGGTACTCCAACAGACAGATTAATTATAGAATGTGTGTAAATGCGCTGTACAGCAATGGGGATGTCTAAAATTGATAAACAAGTTTCATACTATGTATGAATATATCTAATACACCTTTCCCTTAATAAGGGGTTTAAAAACAATGCTTGGTACACTCAAAAAGATAAAATTGTATATAAAAAACTGATATAAAAGGTAGATGTGAATTGATGCAATATAACAACTGATACAATAACACAATTTATTTAATCAGACAATATAGTCTAAAAACAAACAAATAAATCAGGTAATGAAATGTGACCGGTCACTAGTAAAAATAAATATATATATAAAAAAGTCTTAGAAAATCTTCTTAAAAATGTGCGTTTGGATATATAGAATCTTATAGGTATTTTCCACTTTTAGCGAATAATTCAAAGAATGATTAATCTTTGTATTTTAGGATAGACTGAAAAGGCAATTACTAAAGTGAATTGGAGGGAGCAATCTTTCGTTAATGTTTATTATTACTGTTTAAACCTTTTTTCTTTTGGTCCCAGTCTTGAAACCTCCGTTATTAAACTCCGTTATTGAAACTTATATTATGCCGTTCTTTGGATGAATAGTATAAACAATATGAATAGTCTCTTGTGATGTACCGTGTATGTCTAACCACACTGCCGGGCTGATACACTCTTGGGTGCTTACCTGCTCTTTTGTCTGCACTTTTCAAATGATCCTCCGGTAGCACTAGTGTCTCTACAGCTCGCGGCTAGTTGGTGACATCACACGCAACGTCCGGGACTTTGAACAAAGTAGAGTGTTTGGCTTTTGAAAGTAGTCCCACTTTGTATCCTCAGCAATCCTCTGATTCCTTAGGTCAGATAAACCTGGAAAATTCTTTATTGTGTCTTACACTTTACCATCAACGCGTTTCGCCACTCTTGGTGGCTTTATCTTGATAAAGCCACCAAGAGTGGCGAAACACGTTGATGGTAAAGTGATCTTGATAAAGCCACCAAGAGTGGCGAAACGCGTTGATGGTAAAGTGTAAGACACAATAAAGAATTTTCCAGGTTTATCTGACCTAAGGAATCAGAGGATTGCTGAGGATACAAAGTGGGACTACTTTCAAAAGCCAAACACTCTGCGCAGAGTTGAAGAGTAAGGATATCTGACGGATCTACTTTGTTCAAAGTACTTCATTTTGTCAAGTCTTTCAAAACAGTATTATTATGACTCAGCTAATGCAAATCGTTTGGGTTTACTCAAGAGTGCCAGTTATTTAATATGTAATGCTGTATTTGATATTATGAAGATTAATGTCAAAAACATGTCATTTGGCAGTTCTTGCCCAGACAGCCTTATGGCTTAAATCATGGTCTGCTGACATGGTGTCAAAATCCAGATTATTATCTCTTTCCTTTCAGGGAAAGAAGCTGTAAAGAGACTTTTCTTTCTCAGGACAAAAAGTATAGAGGGAAATCTAAAGCTTCTAATCGTTTAAGTTCCTTTTATCAGAATAAAGAACATATGGTTGACTCCTCTGGTTCAGTCTGGAGACCTAGTGCTAACTGGAACAAGTCAAAGCAGGGTTAGAAATCTATCCCTACTACTAAGACTGCATGAAGGTGCGGCTCCCGATCCAGAAGTTCTGGTACAGGGCAGATTAAGCCTCCTTTCAGGAGGCTTGGTTTCAGTCTGTTTCAGACCCCTGGGTTCTGAATATAGTTTCTCAGGGATATCAAATATGATTGGTCAAGGCCTCACAGAGGAAGGTTTTTTTTCTGTCCAATGTGCCAAGGAATCCTGTAAAAGCTTAAAGGGACAGTCAACACCAGAAATTTTGTTGTTTAAAAAAAGATAGATAATCCTTTAATTCCCAATTACCAATTTGCATAACCAATACAGTTATAATTATACACGCTTTACCTCTGTAATTACCTTGTATCTAAGCCTCCGCAGACTGCCCCCTTATTTCAGTTCTTTTGACAGACTTGCATTTTAGCCAATCAGAGCTGTCTCCATGATAAATTCACGTGCATGAGCTCAATGTTATCTATATGAAACACGTGAACTAATGCCCTCTAGTGGTGAAAAACTATCAAAATGCATTTAGATTAGAGGCTGCCTTCAAGGTCTAAGAAATTAGCATATGAACCCCCTAGGTTTAGCTTTCAACTAAGAATACCAAGAGAACAAAGCACAATTGGTGATAAAAGTAAATTGGAAAGTTGTTTAAAATGACATGCCTATTTGAAACATGAAAGTTGTTTTTTTTGGACTTGACTGTCCCTTTAAGCTTTTTTCAAGTCTGTCTCAGATCTGGAAGCTATGGGAGTGACTGGTCCTTTTCAGGAACAGTGATGGGATTTTATTCAAATCTCTTAATTGTTCCAAAGAAGGAATGTACTTTCAGACCAGTTCTGGATCTGAAAGCTCTGAACAAGTTTGTAAAGGTTCCATCTTTTAGAATGGAAACGATTCAGACTATTCTGCCTTTTGTTCAGCAAGGTCAGTTTATATCCACAAAAGATTTAAAGGATGCTTACCTTCATGTTCCAATTCACAGAGAGCATTTCTAGTTTCTGAGGTTTGCCTTTGTGGACAGGTATTTTCAGTTTGTTGCTCTTCCATTTAGTCTGACTACAGCTACAAGAATATTCATAAAGGTTCTGGGTGCCCTTTTGTCTGTGATCAGGTCTCATTGTATTACCTGGATGACATCTTGGATCAAGCTCCGTCTTTTCCTTTAGCAGAGTCTCACACCAACCGACTCTCGTTGTTTCTTCAACCGCATGGTTGGAGGATCAAGTTTCCAAAAATTTCTTTGGTTCTTCAGACAAAGGTAACTTTTTTGGGTTTTCAAATAGATTTAGTCTCCATGAGTCTTTCTCTAACACAGCAGAAAATGTTAAAATTGGTGTCCGCTTGTCTGAACCTTCAGACTCTCTAATTTCTCAGTTGCTCTTTGTACGGAAGTCTAGGTCTCATGATTGCAGCTTCAGATACAATCCCATTGGCATGCTTTCACATGAGGACTCTTCAGCTTTGTATGCTGCGTCATTGGTGCAGAGATTATGCTGTCTCAAAGGATATTTCTGGATCAGTCTATAACTTGGTGGCTGGGTCATCAGTTTATTATTCAGGGGGCTTCTTTTGCTCATCCTACTTAGACTGTGATCTCTACAGATGCAAGTCTCTCAGGTTGGGGAGCTGTTTGGGGGTCTTTGAGAGCACAGTGAGTCAGATCCTAGAAAGGATAGGTTACCAGTGTTCTAGAACTCTGTGCAATTTTCAGGGCTCTTCAAGCTCGAGTCGCATCTCTGTTTCCAGAAAGACAATATCACAGCAGTAGCTTATGTCAACCATCAAGGGGGAACTCGCAATTCCAGGGAGTTAGTGGATGCCCTGGTAGTTCTTTGAACTGTTCAGCTTGCTTATCTGTTCTTCCCAGAGTAATTTCAAAATGAAGACTAGAAAAGCTGTCATTAATCCTGATTGCCCCAGCATGGCCTCACAGGATTTGGTATGTAGATCTGGTTCATATCTCCAGCTGTCCTCCTTGGCCTCTGCAGGTAGGCCTTCTATCTCAAGGTCCGTTTTTCCACATGGATCTCAAGTTTTTGAACTTGATGCCATTGAATTTGAATGTTAAGTCCTTAGACATAGGGGTTTCTCTGATTCTGTGATTGAAGCCTTGATTCTGGCTCTATCACAAGGTCGGGAAGGCCTTTATTTCTTGGTGTGTAGATCATGTTTTTTCCTGGCATTCTTTCAGAATTCCTAGGATTTTGCAGTTCTAACAGGATGGTCTGGATAAGGGCTTATCTGCCAGTTCTCTGAAGGGGCATATTTCTGCTCGTTAAAGGGCCACTGTAAGTAAATATTTTCTATGCCTGTTACTAACTAACTACCCCAAATACGCTTTTTATCAATAGCATTTCATTAACATATCCCTAACGTATATCAGAAATCTTGTCTGCAAATGTAATTGTTTTCCAAACCCACTCCGTGGGTATCCTTTGCTCTGTACCAATCCGTTTACAATACCTAGGTTTCAAAATGGCGCTTTAAACACAAAGTTATTGGTTTAAGTATTTTGAACACTCAGTGCTGAAAATAGTGGGCAGGATAACGTGACATCATCAGCGAATAAAAGATATAACTTTTAGAACGTTGTGAAACTTTGTTTTGGAGAAAATATAGGTCAGTAGGTTTTAATTAATGTTTATTAACTTTAATATGTTAGTTGTTTAGCTTAAAAATTATAACAGAAAGTAATCCTTTAAGTTTTGTTCCACAGAAAGATTGTTAATCTTCCTGACATTCATAGTTTTGTTCTGTCTCTGGTCTGTATTAAACCTGTATTTAAGCCAATTTCTCCTCCATGGAATCTTATCTTGGTGTTAAAGGTTTTGCAGGCTCAACGTTTGGAGGCTATGCATAAGGTGGATATTAAACTTTCTTGGAAAGTGTTAGTTTATTTGGCTATTTATTCTGCTAGAAGAGTTTCTAAGTTATTTGCTCTTTGTTGTGATCCTCATCTGATTTTTCATCAGGATAAGGCTGTTTTCTCCAACATTGGTGTGTCCGGTCCACGGCGTCATCCTTACTTGTGGGATATTCTCTTCCCCAACAGGAAATGGCAAAGAGTCCCAGCAAAGCTGGTCACATGATCCCTCCTAGGCTCCGCCCACCCCAGTCATTCTCTTTGCCGTTGCACAGGCAACATCTCCACGGAGATGGTTAAGAGTTTTTTGGTGTTTAAATGTAGTTTTATTCTTCTATCAAGTGTTTGTTATTTTAAAATAGTGCTGGTATGTACTATTTACTCTGAAACAGAAAAGGATGAAGATTTCTGTTTGTAAGAGGAAGATGATTTTAGCAGACAGTAACTAAAATCGGTTGCTGTTTCCACACAGGACTGTTGAGATGAAGTAACTTCAGTTGGGGGAAACAGTAAGCAGACTTTTCTGCTTAAGGTATGACTAGCCATATTTCTAACAAGACCATGTAATGCTGGAAGGCTGTCATTTCCCCTCATGGGGACTGGTAAGCCATTTTCTTAGTTAAACATAAAAAGAATAAAGGGCTTGAAAAAGGGCTTAAAAACTGGTAGACATTTTTCTGGGCTAAAACGATTGCTTTACTAGGCATATTATGCAGATTCTAACTAATAATTGGTATTATAATCTTGGGGAACGTTTAGAAAAACGGCAGGCACTGTGTTGGACGCCTTTTTCAGATGGGGGCCTTTCTAGTTATAGACAGAGCCTCATTTTCGCGCCATTAATGCGCAGTTGTTTTTGGAGAGCAAGGCATGCAGATGCATGTGTCAGGAGCTAAGAATCACTGAAAAAGCTTATAGAAGGCGTCATTTGGTATCGTATTCCCCTCTGGGCTTGGTTGGGTCTCAGCAAAGCATATAGCTGGGACTATATAGGGGTTAAATGTAAAAACGGCTCCGGTTTAATTTAAGGGTTAAAGCTCTGAAATTTGGTGTGCAATACTTTTAATGCCGTAAGACACTGTGGTGAAATTTTGGTGAATTTTGAACAATTCCTTCATACTTTTTCACATATTCAGTAATAAAGTGTTTTCAGTTTGAAATTTAAAGTGACAGTAACGGTTTTATTTTAAAACGTTTTTTGTGCTTTGTTGACAAGTTTAAGCCTGTTTAACATGTCTGTACCATCAGATAAGCTATGTTCTATATGTATGAAAGCCAATGTGTCTCCCCATTTAAATTTATGTGATAATTGTGCCATAGTGTCCAAACAAAGTAAGGACAGTAATGCCACAGATAATGATATTGCCCAAGATGATTCCTCAAATGAGGGGAGTAAACATGATACTACATCATCCCCTACTGTGTCTACACCAGTTATGCCCACACAGGAGGCCCCTAGTACATCTAGTGCGCCAATACTTATTACCATGCAACAATTAACGGCTGTAATGGATAACTCCATAGCAAATCTTTTATCCAAAATGCCTACTTATCAGAGAAAGCGCGATTGCTCTGTTTTAAACACTGAAGAGCAAGAGGACGCTGATGATAACTGTTCTGACATACCCTCACACCAATCTCAAGGGGCCATGAGGGAGGTTTTGTCTGATGGAGAAATCTCAGATTCAGGAAAAATTTCTCATCAAGCTGAACCTGATGTTTTGACATTTAAATTTAAATTAGAACATCTCCGCGCACTGCTTAAGGAGGTGTTATCTACTCTGGATGATTGTGACAATTTGGTCATTCCAGAGAAATTATGTAAGATGGACAAGTTCCTAGAGGTTCCGGTGCCCCCCGACGCTTTTCCTATACCCAAGCGGGTGGCGGACATAGTAAATAAAGAGTGGGAAAGGCCCGGCATACCTTTTGTTCCCCCCCCCCCTATATTTAAGAAATTATTTCCTATAGTCGACCCCAGAAAGGACTTATGGCAGACAGTCCCCAAGGTCGAGGGGGCGGTTTCTACTCTAAACAAACGCACTACTATTCCTATCGAAGATAGTTGTGCTTTCAAAGATCCTATGGATAAGAAATTAGAGGGTTTGCTTAAAAAGATTTTTGTACAGCAAGGTTACCTTCTACAACCAATTTCATGCATTGTTCCTGTCACTACGGCAGCGTGTTTCTGGTTCGAGGAACTAGAAAAATCGCTCAGTAAAAAATCTTCGTATGAGGAGGTTATGGACAGAGTTCAAGCACTTAAATTGGCTAACTCTTTTGTTTTAGATGCTGCTTTGCAATTAGCTAGATTAGCGGCGAAAAATTCAGGGTTTGCTATCGTGGCGCGCAGAGCGCTTTGGCTAAAGTCTTGGTCAGCGGATGTGTCTTCCAAGACAAAATTGCTTAACATTCCTTTCAAAGGTAAAACATTATTTGGACCTGATTTGAAAGAGATTATTTCAGACATCACTGGGGGAAAGGGCCACGCCCTCCCACAGGATAGGTCTTTTAAGGCTAAAAATAAGCCTAATTTTCGTCCCTTTCGCAGAAACGGACCAGTCTCTAATTCTGTATCCTCTAAGCAAGAGGGTAATACTTCACAACCCAAACCAGCCTGGAAACCAATGCAAGGCTGGAACAAGGGTAAGCAGGCCAAGAAGCCTACCACTGCTACCAAAACAGCATGAAGGGATAGCCCCCGATCCGGGACCGGATCTAGTGGGGGGCAGACTTTCTCTCTTTGCTCAGGCTTGGGCAAGAGATGTTCAGGATCCTTGGGCGCTAGAAATAGTTTCTCAAGGTTATCTCCTGGAATTCAAGGAACTACCCCCAAGGGGAAGGTTCCACAGGTCTCAATTATCTTCAAACCAAATAAAGAGACAGGCATTCTTACATTGTGTAGAAGACCTGTTAAAGATGGGAGTGATACATCCAGTTCCAATAAGAGAACAAGGAATGGGATTTTATTCCAATCTGTTCATAGTTCCCAAAAAAGAGGGAACATTCAGACCAATTTTGGATCTAAAGATCCTAAACAAATTTCTCAGGGTACCATCGTTCAAAATGGAAACTATTCGAACGATCCTACCTACTATCCAGGAAAATCAATTTATGACTACCGTGGATTTAAAGGATGCGTACCTACATATTCCTATCCACAAGGAACATCATCAGTTCCTAAGGTTCGCTTTTCTGGACAAGCATTACCAGTTTGTGGCACTTCCATTCGGATTAGCCACTGCTCCGAGGATTTTCACAAAGGTACTAGGGTCCCTTCTAGCGGTTCTAAGACCAAGGGGCATTGCAGTAGTACCTTACTTGGACGACATCCTGATTCAAGCGTCGTCCATGTCAAAAGCAAAGGCTCATACGGACATCGTCCTAGCCTTTCTCAGATCTCACGGATGGAAGGTGAACAAAGAAAAAAGTTCTCTGTCCCCGTCAACAAGAGTTCCCTTCTTGGGAACAATAATAGATTCCTTAGAAATGAGGATTTTTCTGACAGAGGCCAGAAAATCAAAACTTCTAAGCTCTTGTCAAGTACTTCACTCTGTTCCTCGTCCTTCCATAGCGCAGTGCATGGAAGTAATGGGATTGATGGTTGCAACAATGGACATAGTTCCTTTTGCACGAATTCATCTAAGACCATTACAACTGTGCATGCTCAGACAGTGGAATGGGGATTATACAGACTTTTCTCCGACGATTCAAGTAGATCAAAAGACCAGAGATTCACTCCGTTGGTGGCTGACCCTGGACAATCTGTCCCAGGGAATGAACTTCCGCAGACCAGAGTGGGTCATTGTCACGACCGACGCCAGCCTAGTGGGCTGGGGCGCGGTCTGGGAATCCCTGAAAGCTCAGGGTCTATGGTCTCGGGAAGAGTCTCTTCTCCCGATAAACATTCTGGAACTGAGAGCGATATTCAATGCTCTCAGAGCTTGGCCTCAACTAGCAAAGGCCAAATTCATAAGGTTTCAGTCAGACAACATGACGACCGTTGCATATATCAATCATCAGGGGGGAACAAGGAGTTCCCTGGCGATGAAAGAAGTGACCAAGATAATTCAATGGGCGGAGGATCACTCCTGCCACTTGTCTGCGATCCACATCCCAGGAGTGGAAAATTGGGAAGCGGATTTTCTGAGTCGTCAGACATTCCATCCGGGGGAGTGGGAACTCCATCCGGAAATCTTTGCCCAAATAACTCAATTATGGGGCATTCCAGACATGGATCTGATGGCGTCTCGTCAGAACTTCAAGGTTCCTTGCTACGGGTCCAGATCCAGGGATCCCAAGGCGACTCTAGTAGATGCACTAGTAGCACCTTGGACCTTCAACCTAGCTTATGTATTCCCACCGTTTCCTCTCATCCCCAGGCTGGTAGCCAGGATCAATCAGGAGAGGGCCTCGGTGATCTTGATAGCTCCTGCGTGGCCACGCAGGACTTGGTATGCAGACCTGGTGAATATGTCATCGGCTCCACCATGGAAGCTACCTTTGAGACAGGACCTTCTTGTTCAGGGTCCATTCGAACATCCGAATCTGGTTTCCCTCCAACTGACGGCTTGGAGATTGAACGCTTGATTTTATCAAAGCGTGGGTTTTCAGATTCTGTAATAGATACTCTGATTCAGGCTAGAAAGCCTGTAACTAGAAAAATTTACCATAAAATATGGAAAAAATATATCTGTTGGTGTGAATCTAAAGGATTCCCATGGAACAAGACAAAAATTCCTAAGATTCTATCCTTTCTACAAGAAGGTTTGGAGAAAGGATTATCTGCAAGTTCTCTGAAGGGACAGATCTCTGCTTTATCTGTTTTACTTCACAAAAGACTGGCAGCTGTGCCAGATGTTCAAGCATTTGTTCAGGCTCTGGTTAGGATCAAGCCTGTTTACAGACCTTTGACTCCTCCCTGGAGTCTAAATCTAGTTCTTTCAGTTCTTCAAGGGGTTCCGTTTGAACCCTTACATTCCGTAGATATTAAGTTATTATCTTGGAAAGTTTTGTTTTTGGTTGCAATTTCTTCTGCAAGAAGAGTTTCAGAGTTATCTGCTCTGCAGTGTTCTCCGCCCTATCTGGTGTTCCATGCAGATAAGGTGGTTTTGCGTACTAAGCCTGGTTTTCTTCCGAAAGTTGTTTCCAACAAAAATATTAACCAGGAGATAGTTGTACCTTCTTTGTGTCCGAATCCAGTTTCAAAGAAGGAACGTTTGTTACACAATTTGGACGTAGTCCGTGCTCTAAAATTCTATTTAGAGGCTACTAAAGATTTCAGACAAACATCTTCCTTGTTTGTTGTTTATTCTGGTAAAAGGAGAGGTCAAAAAGCGACTTCTACCTCTCTTTCCTTTTGGCTTAAAAGCATTATTCGATTGGCTTATGAGACTGCCGGACGGCAGCCTCCTGAAAGAATCATAGCTCACTCCACTAGGGCTGTGGCTTCCACATGGGCCTTCAAGAACGAGGCTTCTGTTGACCAGATATGTAAGGCAGCGACTTGGTCTTCACTGCACAGAATCAGATGTAGTAGACCGAGCGCTAGTAATACGATGCCTTAAGCTCACTGGCAAGAGCCCCCTAGTGGGCTTGGGAAAGAGACTAACTAAACTGAGTGAGTGAGCGCTTACATCTTAAAAGGCTAAGTGTTGGTATAAAACAATTTAATACGAGCAATAAAACAATATAACAATATAACTAATACAGTGATTCAGTTAAAACAATTATACATATTACATGGATCCATGGGGGGCATATAAAAACAAACCTAAAATGCAATGTGCGTTCAGAACAGCATAAATAATCACAATACCGAAAAAAAACCAGTTGGGTCACAAACCCATCAACTTTCGTTGGATGGGCGCTGTTCACATAGGTAAAATTGGATATAGACAGGTGATGCGACGTGTCTGTGATATGACGCTAAAGGTTACACAATGGTGTGGATAAAAATGTGTAAAAGTGTGAAAAAAGTGTGAAAAAATGTGAAAAAATATGAAAAAATAAATATAAATGTCCACAATTAGTGTTCAAAAATTATAAATATAAATGTCCACAATTAGTGTTCAAAAAGATAAGTTCCAAATTAGATATATCCAGTGTGGGTAATAGGCATAAGTTGTCAAAAAAAAGGGGGGTAGTTCCTTAGAAGCAGAATTTGTGATGAATTGTAGAAAAATGTTTAAAAACACATCGTGAAGAGTACAAATCGAAAAACCATATTTTCAAAAATAAAAACAAAATCCAAAAAAATGTCTTCAAAACCTGTGGAAAAAAGGAGAAATAATAGTGCAATAACGTTTTTGCAATCCAAATGATGATTAGAAATAAGCTCACCAGTATGTCAACGCGTTTCGGCCTTCCTGGCCTTTATCAAGATATTGTTATATTGTTTTATTGCTCGTATTAAATTGTTTTATACCAACACTTAGCCTTTTAAGCTGTAAGCGCTCACTCACTCAGTTTAGTTAGTCTCTTCACTGCACACTTTTGCCAAATTTTACAAATTTGATACTTTTGCTTCTTCGGAGGCTATTTTTGGGAGAAAGGTTTTGCAAGCCGTGGTGCCTTCCATTTAGGTGACCTGATTTGCTCCCTCCCTTCATCCGTGTCCTAAAGCTTTGGTATTGGTTCCCACAAGTAAGGATGACGCCGTGGACCGGACACACCAATGTTGGAGAAAACAGAATTTATGCTTACCTGATAAATTACTTTCTCCAACGGTGTGTCCGGTCCACGGCCCGCCCTGGTTTTTTAATCAGGTCTGATTAATTATTTTCTCTAACTACAGTCACCACGGTATCATATGGTTTCTCCTATATATATTTCCTCCTGTCCGTCGGTCAAATGACTGGGGTGGGCGGAGCCTAGGAGGGATCATGTGACCAGCTTTGCTGGGACTCTTTGCCATTTCCTGTTGGGGAAGAGAATATCCCACAAGTAAGGATGACGCCGTGGACCGGACACACCGTTGGAGAAAGTAATTTATCTGGTAAGCATAAATTCTGTTTTACGGATTTCATTAGATTTTTTTGCCCAAGGTTGTTTCTTCACACAACTTTAGAGAGATTGTTTTTCATTCTTTGTGTCCTAATCCTAAGAATTCTTGAGAGAGATCTTTGCATTATTTGGACATTGTTAGGGAATTGCAGTATTATGTTGATGCTATTAAGGACTTTAGACAACCTTCTAGTTTGCTCATTCATTTTTCTGGACCTAGGAAGGGTCAGAAAGTTTCTGCTGTTTCCTTGGTAAATATAAGCAAAGAAGGCTGTGAAAAATTGTCTTTAACCTTTTGATCTTTTGTTTAAAAAATACACACAAAAATACACTGCTCTCATGGATATCAAAAAATTGCAAACATAACACAGGTTTATAAAAAAAAAAAACATAATTTATGCTTACCTGATAAATTTATTTATTTCCGGATATGGTGAGTCCACGAAATCATAAATTACTAGTGGGAATATAACTCCTGGCCAGCAGGTGGAGGCAAAGAGCACTACAGCAAAGCTGCTATATATGTCACTTCCCTTACCCATAATTCCCAGTCATTCGGCCAAAGGAAAAATGGAAAAAGAAGATAACACAAAAGTGTAGAGGTGCATGAGGTTTTAGAAAAAATAACGGTCTTAAATAAAGGGTGGGCCGTGGACTCACCATATCCGGAAATAAATAAATTTATCAGGTAAGCATAAATTGTTTTCTTTCCTAAGATATGGTGAGTCCACGGAATCATCAATTACTAGTGGGAATCAATACCCAAGCTAGAGGACACAGATTATAAAGGAGGGACAAGACAGGTAGACCTAAACAGAATGCACCACTGCCTGAAGAACCCTTCTCCCAAAAGAAGCCTCAGCCGAGGCAAAAGTATCATATGTATAAATATACCACAAAAATAGAGAGAAAGTAATTAGGACATACAATACTATCCTAAAATAGAAAGGGATAAATACCAGCACACGGATCTTGATACTCAACTACAATTTATTAAGTTACAGAAATTACCACATATCCACACTGGAGAGCAAAGAATATGTCCAGGGATGACGTCTTATACAAAGACAAAGTGAAGGGGAATAAGGGTCAGATCAGATTTATCTCAAATTTTTATAACCAATGGGATAATATTAGACTTGCAATGAAAAAGAACTGGCATATTTTGACTTTGGATGACAGAATTGGAAAAGTGGTTGGCGAAGGGCCACTAATGGTAGCAAGAAAGGCTCCGAGCCTAAGGGATAAATTGATTAAAAGCCTATTTATTAGAGGACTGTCCAACTCTAAATGGTTAAGGAAAAACAAAGGGATAAAAGGTAGTTTCCCATGTGGACATTGTGTTTATTGTATGCATATGGACAGTACCAAACAATTCTCTGCTGTTAATAAAAAGATATATGACATCAGATTTTTCTTTATTTGCAAATCAGAAGGGGTGATTTACGATGTTCGTGCCCGGTCTTTTATGTTGGGAAAACCAAAAGATTGATAAAGGACCGGGTACAGAAACATAGAGATGATATTCTATTCTCTAGAGATACAAATGTGGCTAGACATTTTGCAATGGTACATAATAGTTTAGACTGGGAACTAGGTTCCCGGTAGGGCTTAATGACAAGCTAGAATTTGCTAGTTTTTTGTAACTATATCTATATTATAATGCATCTAAATAATTGTACTGTGATTAGTATAAAAACTGTGTATATTTATATAAATTAGGAAGTTTGGTTTTAGATGAATGATATATTCATATGCGATCTCTTTAAAGTGAGTGCCACTCTAAATGAAATTAAACATAGTAAATTAAGATGAAAGTTATGATTAACATACTCGCTAGGAATGATGCGCGTTTTGTTGTAATCATATCTGTTCTTAAGATTGGGCAGTGCTTCAATATAATAGCCTTTAGGTGGTAATGTCCCCTTTAAGAAATGGAGTAAGGCATGGAAGCAATCACCTGAATGATATCAGGTGCTATAAAAGGAGGAGGTCCGGAGTGGACTGATTATGCCCTGACAAAGCCCCTGAGACACATACGCTATATGTGTTATAAAGCACTTATGTGTTTTAACTTATCACTGGTGTAAGTCGACTATCTCCAGTGTACTGATGAATATGGGAGCTGTAATTTACGTCATGCTGCTTAGAATTGGAAAGCCGTTTTGAATACCCCTTGTTTGCTTGCCAGCACTTTGCTAAAGTGTAATTATGGAGCAATACATTCATACCTACAGCAAGGACTTTGCTTCCCATTGCGGTACTTATCCGCAGCAGTATCAAGTGTAGAGAATTGTCTACAGAAGGACAGTATATCTTTGGAGGAACTGTTTTTTTTTTTGTTTTTTGTTTGTTTTTTAAAACACGCTGTTTTATCAGCTGGAAAATGGTCTGGCCAATAAGGAGGGGCCTTTGCCTGTTGGAACCACTCACGGACAGCTGCTTCAGATAAGCCCCTCCTCTACCGCACGTCATGCAGTTGGAAAGACGCCAGAGAGGAGGTGAGGAGTGAGCAGCAATGCTGGAATGTCCGTTGCCTACGAAGTATACCTCCGGAGGAATTTGCAAGTATTTCATATGACTGTGCTTTACCTTGTGACCTAGAGTGCAGCTTAGTCTGCGGTCCATACTTTGCTTTGATTTCCTTATCAAGACTCTCTCCGTAAAGTACACAAGACTGTGTTTCCTCTTGGTACCTAGAGTGCAGCTTAGTCTGCAGTCCAAAACTTTGCCTATACTGTTCATTCTGTAAAATCTATTGATATTTGTTTTGTAACAAGCTGATGTATTTCTAGGGACACAAACTTACTATGAACGAATGTTACTGGTATTTCAGTGAGGTTCCCTGTGATTACGGTCTCTCATATATATGTGTTAATATGGTTTTATTTCATGAAGTGCTGTGAGGCATTTACAGGTGGATATGTGGTAATTTCTGTAACTTAAAGTGAATGTAAATTTTGATGCTAAAGTGCCCGGTTTTTAAAAATTCGATTAAAAACAGGGGCACTTTAATTCATCAAAATTTACATTTCACTTGTGTTGTGAAAAAAAAAAACTTGCCTTTTAATCTTGACAGCAGATCCAGCTTCCTCCACCCGTCGCAACGCCTCTTCCTGGGTCTAAAATGAGAAATCCGGCTTCTTCCAATCACAGCATTGAATGAGACACTGATTCCACCGGGGGGGGGGGGGGAGCCGTGATTGGAGGATGACCCATCCATCATTTCTGACATCAGAAATGGCTTGCGACGACAGGAAGAAGCTGGAGCAGCTGTCAAGTTTAAAAGGTAAGTTTTTTTTTCACAACAGGAGTGAAATGTAAATTTTGATGAATTAAAGTGCCACTGTTTTTAATCAAATTTTTAAAAACCGGGCACTTTAGCATCAAAATTTACATTCACTTTAATAAATTTTAGTTGAGTATCAAGATCTGTGTGCTGGTATTTATCCCTTTCTATTTTAGGATAGTATTGTATGTCCTAATTACTTTCTCTCTATTTTTGTGGTATATTTAACTTTATAAGGGAAGCACCGGCTTATAAATTCATCAGTATTAACTACTCTCTCTTTTATATATTTAATTATCACATTTATAAAACTTTGAAAAAGTATGCAAAGAGGACCAAGTTGCAGCCTTGCAAATCTGTTCCACAGAAGCTTCATTTTAAAATGCCCAGGAAGAAAAAACAGCCCTCGTGGAATGAGCAGTGATTCTTTCAGGAGGTTGCTGTCCAGCAGTCTCATAGGCCAAACGAATAATACTCCTTAGCCAAAGAGAAAAAGAAGTAGCCGTAGCTTTCTGACCCTTGCACTTCCCACGGAAACAAACAAAGCAGAAGACTGACGAAAGTACTTAGTCGCCTGAAGATAGAACTTCAATGTATGCACAATATCTTGGTTGTGCAACAAACGCTCCTTAGGAGAAGAAGGATTAGGACACAAAGAAGGACCACAATCTCCTGTTTTGAAACAACCTTATGTAGGAAACCTAATTTAGTACGTAGAACCAACTTATCAGAATGAAAAATAACATAAGGAGAATCAAACTGCAGAGCCGAGAGTTACGAAACTCAGAGCAGAAGAAAATAGCAACAAGAAACAAAACTTTCCAAGATAACATCTTAATATCTAAGGAATGCATAGGTTCAAATTGAGCCTGCTGTAAAACTCTAAGAACAAGGTTAAGACTCCAGGGAGGAGTAACGGGCTTAAACACAGGCCTGATCCTAACCAAGGCCTAAAAAAAGATTGCACGACTGGCGCATCGGCCAAACACTTATGCAACAAAATAGACCACATAGAAATCTGACCTTTCAGAGTACTAGCTGACAAACCCTTCTCCAGACCCTCCTGGAGAAAAGAGAAAATCCTAGAAATCCTGATTCTACTCCAAGAGTAGCCTCTGTATTCACACCAATACAGATATTTACGCCATATCTTATAGTAAATCATTCTTGTCACAGGCTTACGAGCCTGAATCATGGTCTCAATGACCAACTCTGAAAACCCACGCTTAGATAAAATCAAGCGTTCAATCTCCAAGCAGTCAGCTTCAGAGAAATGAGATTTGGATGAAGAAAAAGACCCTGAAGTAGAATGTCCTCCTCAAAGGGAGTCTCCACGGAGGTAGAGACAACATTTCCACTAGATCTGCATACCAGATCCTGCGAGGCCACACCCGCGCTATGAGAATCACCGACACCCTCTCCTGCTTGATCCGAGCAATGACTCTTGGCAGGAGAGCGAATGGAGGAAATATGTATGCTAGACTGAAATTCCAAAGGACTGCCAGAGCATCTATCAAGAAAGCCTGTGGATCCCTTGACCTCGAGCTGTACCTCAGAAGCTTGGAACTCTGCCGAGAAGCTATGAGATCCAGTTCTGGCTGCCCCCAATTGAGGATTAAATTGGAAAATACTTCTGGATGGAGTTCCCACTCCCCCGGATGAAAGGTTTGTCGGCTCTGAAAATCCGCCTCCCATTTGTCCACTCCTGGGATGTGGATCACAGAAAGACAGTTGTGAGACTCCGCCCACTGGATTATCCGGGCCACCTTTGTCATGGCCAAGGAACTCCGAGTTCCCCCCTGGTGGTTGATGTACGCCACCTATGTTATGCCACCTATGTTATGTTGTCTGACTGGAACCTGATAAACCGGGCTAAGGCAAAAGACCAAAGTCCAAAGACCCTGAGTCTTCAATGACCCCTAAATTGCCCCCCAACCTAGAAGGCTGGCATCCGTGGTCACGATCACCCAGGAAGGTCTATGAAATCAAGTTCCCTGGGAGAGGTGTTCCTGAGACTACCACCACAGAAGAGAGTCCCTTGTCGCCTGATCCAGAACTAATTGCGGAGATAAATCTGCATAGTCCCCGTTCCATTGTCTTAACATGCATAACTGCAGAGGTCTGAGATGGAACAAAGCAAACAGAATGATGTCCATGGAAGCTACCATCAGACCAATTACCTCCAGACATAGAGCCACTCATGGCTGAGGAGAGGACTGAACGACAAGACAAGAGAGTCGAAGATCTTTGTTTTTCTGACTTTTGTCAGAATTATCTTCATTAGTAGAGAGTCTATTATGGTCCCTAAAAAAAAAACTACTCCTGTGGCTGGAATCAGAGAACTCTTTCCCAGATTTACCTTCCAGCGATGGGAGTGAAGAAAAGACAACAAGATCTCTGTATGAGAGTTTGCTTGTTGAAAAGACGGCGCCTGAACCAGAATGTTGTCCACATAAGGCGCTACTGCAATGCCCCGAGACCGGATCACTGCCAAAAGAGCCCCCAGGACCTTTGAGAAAATTCTGGGAGCTGTAGCAAGGCCAAAAGGAAGAGCCACAAACTGGAAATGATTGTCTAAGAAAGTAAACCTTAGAAACTTGTGATGATACCGTTAAATGGGAACATGAAGGACGGTACTCTGAGGAACTAGTTTAAACACTTTAGACCTAAAATAGGTCTGAAAGTCCCCTCTTTCTTGGGAACCACAGATTTGAAAAAAAATCCTAGACCTTGTTCCTGTGGAGGAACTGGAACTATAACTCCCAGGGCAAAAAGATCCTTGATACAATTTAAGAAATTACAGATAATCTTGAGAGAAGAAACCTGCCTCTGGGAGAAAAAGTCTTGAATTCTGTCTTTTACCCCAGAGATACAATTTCCACGGCCCACAGGTCTGGGACATCTCGTATCCAAGCCTGAGCAAATTGAGAAAGCCTGCCCCCAACTAGATCCGTTCCTGGATCGGGGGCCGACCCTACATGCCGTAGGCTTCTTAGACTGTTTCCCCTTGTTCCAAGACTGACCAGACTTCCAGAAAGACTTGGATAGTTCCTGTTTGGAAAAGAAAGCAGAGGGTTCTAAAGTTACGAAAGGAACGAAAATTACTCTGACGGAGTAAATTGGAAAGTTGCTTAAAATAACATGCTCTATCCGAATTATGAAAGAAAAATGTGGGTTTAATATCCCTTTAAGCTTCACAAAATGGGAAGTGGCTATAAGAAAATAGTAAAAGCATTGAAAATGCCTGTTTCCACCATCAGGGCAATAATTAAGAAGTTTCAGTCAACAGTTATGAGTCAACCTGGAAGAGGACGTGTCTTTATTGTCTCAATGCAATGTGAAGAGGATGGTTCGAGTGGCTAAAATATATCCAAGGATCACAGCCTGAGAAAAAATATATTGGGGTTGTGGATTTAATTTCTCAGTGATAAAAGATGTTTTTTAAATCCCTCTCTTTACATTATTATTTGTGGGGTCCATAGCTTATATAGTAGTTTCCAGAAGTAATGTATCGTTGACTGTCACCACCTGTATGAAAGAAAACATAATTTATGCTTACTTGATGAATTCATTTCTTTCATGGTGTTGAGAACCCACGAGAACCCACCCTTGATTTTTTTTTATTTTTTTTTTGAGGCGAGGGTTTAGCACATCTTTTTTCCCCTGCGCCTTTTATGGCTCTTATTCCTTTTTCTTACCTCACTTTGCCTGACTGTACGTTAGACTAAGGTATGTATGAGGTGGGAGGAGTTTTATAGGGCTCTTGGGGTTTGGGAATCTTTGCCTCCTCCTAGTGGCATAGAAGAGAAATTACCAGGAGTAATGGATCGTGGACTCTCACCACCATGAAAGAAATTGATCAGGTAAGTATACATTATGTTTTTTAGCATAAGGGAATGCTTCAACTGGAAAAGCAGCAGTTTCACAAAGTAACAAAAAAACGTTATCTTCTGATTTCAATTACTATAAAATGTTAATACAAATTTATACAAAATTCAGAGGGCTGCAACTTAAAATAGAATCACCAAAATATCATATTTTTTCACTCACCCAGTTCTCTCATTTATTTTGATTGCTGTAGTTTTTTTATTTTTTTTATTTTATTTGTTCAGAAAAACATGGATCGCTGAGGATTAACATACCAGCAAAATAAAGCTAGTGGTTGCTGCCGAGTAATCATTGCTACAATGACAATCATTTGACAGTTAAACAAACATGAAAATCCTTATATGGATTGCGGGACCTCACTATTTCAAATTATTATTTCTATGTTGAGGGGTAATAATGGCATCTTAAAAATCACCAGAACCCCTAGAATAGAACTAATACTGTGAGGTATTTGCCATTGTTATGATAATCAGCTGGACAGACAGGCAACCACTCGTTCAAAAGGCAAGAATTGTTGCTTTAAAATAAGGAGTCTCAAGATTGTCTGGCGGGGGGGGGGGGGGTGTTACAACACAGAGGCTACCCATATCCCTAATGTTGTTCCGTATGTCTATGGTTCTGTTAGGTGATTACTGTCCTCGGTCCCCTTCTCTTCTCAATCTATACGTCATCACTAGGCTCCCTAATTAAGTCCCACGGTTTCCAATATCATTTGTATGCCGATGACACCCAAATCTACTTCTCTGCACCAGACCTATCTCCTTCCTTGCTAACCCGTGTCACTAACTGTCTTTCTCACATCTCTTCCTGGATGTCCTCCCACTACCTCAAGCTAAATCTCTCCAAAACTGAGCTCCTCATTTTCCCCCCTTCTTCCAAAATCTCCACCCCCAATATCTCTATAACTGTCGACAACTCCATCATTACCCCTACCCCGCATGCCCGATGTCTCGGGGTCACATTTAACTCAGATCTTTCCTTAACTCCTCACATTCAGTCCTTGGCTAAAGCCTGTCGCTTCCACCTTAAAAACATCTCCAAAATTAGACACTTCCTTATACAAGACACAACTAAGATTTTAATCCACTCTCTCATTCTTTCCCGCCTTGATTACTGCAACTCTGTCCTCTCTGGTCTCCCCACCTGCCGCCTAGCTCACTTACAATCCATAATGAATGCCTCTGCCAGACTCATCTTCCTTACACGTCGCTCTTCATCTGCTGCTCCTCTCTGCCAATCCCTTCATTGGCTTCCTCTTGTCTCTAGGATCAAACACAAAATTCTCACACTGACATACAAAGCCCTCAACTGCACTGCTCCCCCCTATATCTCAGACCTCGTCTCCAGATACTCTCCCTCTCGTCCCCTTCACTCTGCTCATGACCTCCTACTCTCCTCCTCTCTGGTTACCTCATCACACTCCCGTTTACAGGACTTCTCCAGACTGGCTCCCATCTTGTGGAACTCTCTGCCTCGTCCCACAAGACTCTCCCCTAGTTTTGAAAGCTTCAAGCGCTCCCTAAAGACTCTACTGGTCAAGGATGCATACAATCTATGCTAACCTTACTTTATACCAGTTCCACTCCTCCATTGCTATCCCCTGAACCCCCTTAGCATGTAAGCCTAAGAGTCCAGGCTGTTTGTAGATCACCTTCTTAAGAGTGGATTACAACAGTGCAACTCTTGGCAGGGCCCTCTACCCATTTGATCCCTTTAATTGTTTTGTTGTACTCCCATTTGTTTATAGCGCTGCGGAATCTGTTAGCGCTCTACAAATAACCGATAATAATAATAATACTGTTGCCATGGTGGGCACCTGGGCATATGTTTTCTCTTGTAAGGTGTATCCAGTCCACAGATCATCCATTACTTGTGGGATATTCTCCTTCCCAACAGGAAGTTGCAAGAGGATCACCCACAGCAGAGCTGCTATATAGCTCCTCCCCTAACTGCCATATCCAGTCATTCTCTTGCAACTCTCGACAAGCATGGAGGTAGTAAGAGGGAAGTGGTGAAACGTAGTTGTTTTCTGTCTTCAATCAAAAGTTTGTTATTTTTAAATGGTACCGGTGTTGTACTATTTTGTCCCAGGCAGAAAATAGAAGAAGAATCTGCCTGTGATTTCTATGATCTTAGCAGGTTGTAACTAAGATACATTGCTGTTCTCACACATGACTGAAGAGAGAGGTAACTTCAGCGGGGGAATGGCGTGCAGGTTATCCTGCTATGAGGTATGTGCAGTTAAAAAAAATTCTAGAAGATGTGTATGCTAGAAAATGCTGCTGATACCAGATTTATGAAAGGTAAGCCTGAATACAGTGATTTAATAGCGACTGGTATCATGCTTACTTTCTGAGGTAATACTCTTATATATTTACAATATAAAACGTTTGCTGGCATGTTTAAACGTTTTTATATATACTTTGGTGATAAAACTTTATTGGGGCCTAGTTTTCTCTTGTTAAGTGTATCCAGTCCACGGATCATCCATTACTTATGGGATATTATCTCCTCCCCAACAGGAAGTGCAAGAGGATTCACCCAGCAGAGCTGCTACATAGCTCCTCCCCTAACTGCCATTACCAGTCATTCTCTTGCACCCAACGAATAGATAGGATGTGTGAGAGGACTGTGGTGATTATACTTAGTTTCATACCTTCAATCAAAAGTTTGTTATTTTATAATAGCACCGGAGTGTGTTATTCCTTCTCTGGTAGAATTTGAAGAAGAATCTACCTGAGTTTTTCTATGATTTTAGCCGGAGTAGTTAAGATCATATTGCTGTTTCTCGGCCATCTGAGGAGAGGTAAACTTCAGATCAGGGGACAGCGGGCAGATTAATCTGCAAAGAGGTATGTAGCAGCTTATTATTTTCTGACAATGGAATTGATGAGAAAATTCTGCCATACCGATATAATGTAAACTCAGCCTTAAATGCAGTAGCAGCAACTGGTATCAGGCTGTCATGTATGTATATTTTACACTTCAGTATTCTGGGGAATGGCACTTCACTGGAATTATACTGTATGCATAAAACTTTAGCCTAATTTGCAGGGACTAGCAACAGGCTTTTTAATAACACTCAATTTATTAATGTTAAACGTTTTTTGCTGGCATGTAAAATCGTTTAATTTTCTGAGGTACTGGGTGAAAAAATGTTTTGGGCACTATTTTTTTCCACTTGGCAGTCGTTTTATTTAATTTATGACAGTTTACTGATCTCTCTCACTGTTATGTGTGAGGGGCCTTTTTTGGTGCTTTTGCTACGCATCAAAAAATTCAGTCAGAAGTTTATTGTCTTCCCTGCATGATCCGGTTCATCTCTACAGAACTCAGGGGTCTTCAAAACTTGTTTTGAGGGAGGTAATCACTCACAGCAGAGCTGTGAGATTGTAGTTGACTGTGATAAAAAAAAAAACCCGTTTATTTCTGTATTTTTTTTTTTTTTTTTCTGCTATCAGGGTTAGTTATCCTTTGCTAATGGGAGCAATCCTTTGCTAAAATTGTGTTTTTTACAAAGATTTGATGCTATAACTTTTCAGTTTATTAATTTTCAACTGTCATAACTTTTTCTGTGCTTCTTATAGGCACAGTACGTTTTCATATTATAGTAAATTACTTGAAAAGTATTTCCAAGTTGCTAGTTTATTTGCTAGTGTGTTAAACATGTCTGATTCAGAGGAAGATATCTGTGCTATATGTGCTAAAGCCAAAGTGGAGCCCAATAGAAATTTATGTACTAACTGTATTGATGCTACTTTAAATAAAAGTCAATCTGTACAAATTGAACATATTTCACCAAACAACGAGGGCAGAGTTATGCCGACTAACTCGCCTCACGTGTCAGTACCTGCATCTCCCGCTAGGGAGGTGCGTGATATTGTAGCGCCGAGTACATCTGGGCGGCCATTACAAATCACATTACAGGATATGGCTACTGTTATGACTGAAGTTTTGGCTAAATTACCAGAACTAAGAGGTAAGCATGATCACTCTGGGGTGAGAACAGAGTGCGCTGATAATATTAGGGCCATGTCAGACACTGCGTCACAATTTGCAGAACATGAGGACGGAGAGCTTCATTCTGCGGGTGACGGTTCTGATCCAAACAAACTGGATTCAGATATTTCAAACTTTAAATTTAAGCTGGAAATCCTCCGTGTATTACTAGGGGAGGTGTTAGTGGCTCTGAATGATTGTAACACAGTTGCAATACCAGAGAAAATGTGTAGGTTGGATAAATATTTTGCGGTACCGGCGAGTACTGACGTTTTTCCTATACCTAAGAGACTTACTGAAATTGTTACTAAGGAGTGGGATAGACCCGGTGTGCCGTTCTCACCCCCTCCGATATTTAGAAAGATGTTTCCAATAGACGCCACCACACGGGACTTATGGCAAACGGTCCCTAAGGTGGAGGGAGCAGTTTCTACTTTAGCTAAGCGTACCACTATCCCGGTGGAGGATAGCTGTGCCTTTTCAGATCCAATGGATAAAAAGTTAGAGGGTTACCTTAAGAAAATGTTTGTTCAACAAGGTTTTATATTGCAACCTCTTGCATGCATTGCGCCTGTCACGGCTGCAGCAGCATTTTGGTTTGAGTCTCTGGAAGAGACACTTGAATCAGCTCCATTAGATGAGATTACACACAAGCTTAAAGCCCTTAAGTTAGATAACTCATTTATTTCAGATGCCGTAGTACATTTAACTAAACTTACGGCTAAGAATTCCGGATTCGCCATTCAGGCACGCAGAGCACTGTGGCTAAAATCCTGGTCAGCTGACGTTACTTCTAAATCTAAATTGCTTAATATACCTTTCAAAGGGCAGACCTTATTCGGGCCCGGGTTGAAAGAAATTATCGCTGACATTACAGGAGGTAAAGGCCATGCCCTGCCTCAAGACAGAGCCAAACCTAAGGCTAGACAGTCTAATTTTCGTTCCTTTCGTAATTTCAAAGCAGGAGCAGCATCAACTTCCTCTGCACCAAAACAGGAAGGAGCTGTTGCTCGCTACAGACAAGGCTGGAGACCTAACCAGTCCTGGAACAAGGGCAAGCAGGCCAGGAAACCTGCTGCTGCCCCTAAGACAGCATGAATCGAGGGCCCCCGATCCGGGAACGGATCTAGTGGGGGGCAGACTTTCTCTCTTCGCCCAGGCTTGGGCAAGAGATGTCCAGGATCCCTGGGCGTTAGAGATCATATCTCAGGGATACCTTCTAGACTTCAAATTCTCTCCCCCAAGAGGGAGATTTCATCTGTCAAGGTTGTCAACAAACCAAATAAAGAAAGAGGCGTTTCTACGCTGCGTACAAGATCTTTTATTAATGGGAGTGATCCATCCGGTTCCGCGGTCGGAACAAGGACAAGGGTTTTACTCAAATCTGTTTGTGGTTCCCAAAAAAGAGGGAACTTTCAGGCCAATCTTGGATTTAAAGATCCTAAACAAATTCCTAAGAGTTCCATCGTTCAAAATGGAAACTATTCGGACAATTTTACCCATGATCCAAAAGGGTCAGTACATGACCACAGTGGATTTAAAGGATGCTTACCTTCACATACCGATTCACAAAGATCATTACCGGTATCTAAGGTTTGCCTTTCTAGACAGGCATTACCAGTTTGTAGCTCTTCCATTCGGATTGGCTACGGCTCCGAGAATCTTCACAAAGGTTCTGGGTGCTCTTCTGGCGGTACTAAGACCGCAAGGAATTGCGGTAGCTCCGTACCTAGACGACATTCTGATACAAGCTTCAAGCTTTCAAACTGCCAAGTCTCATACAGAGTTAGTACTGGCATTTCTAAGGTCGCATGGATGGAAGGTGAACGAAAAGAAGAGTTCTCTCTTTCCACTCACAAGAGTTCCCTTCTTGGGGACTCTTATAGATTCTGTAGAAATGAAGATTTACCTGACAGAAGACAGGTTAACAAAGCTTCAAAATGCATGCCGTGTCCTTCATTCCATTCAACACCCGTCAGTAGCTCAATGCATGGAGGTGATCGGCTTAATGGTAGCAGCAATGGACATAGTACCCTTTGCACGTCTACATCTCAGACCGCTGCAATTGTGCATGCTAAGTCAGTGGAATGGGGATTACTCAGACTTGTCCCCTACTCTGAATCTGGATCAAGAGACCAGAAATTCTCTTCTATGGTGGCTTTCTCGGCCACATCTGTCCAGGGGGATGCCATTCAGCAGGCCGGACTGGACAATTGTAACAACAGACGCCAGCCTACTAGGTTGGGGCGCTGTCTGGAATTCTCTGAAGGCTCAGGGACAATGGAATCAGGAGGAGAGTCTCCTACCAATAAACATTCTGGAATTGAGAGCAGTTCTCAATGCCCTTCTGGCTTGGCCCCAGTTAACAACTCGGGGGTTCATCAGGTTTCAGTCGGACAACATCACGACTGTAGCTTACATCAACCATCAGGGAGGGACAAGAAGCTCCCTAGCAATAATGGAAGTATCAAAGATAATTCGCTGGGCAGAGTCTCACTCTTGCCACCTGTCAGCAATCCACATCCCGGGAGTAGAGAACTGGGAGGCGGATTTCTTAAGTCGTCAGACTTTTCATCCGGGGGAGTGGGAACTTCATCCGGAGGTCTTTGCCCAAATACTTTGACGTTGGGGCAAACCAGAGATAGATCTCATGGCGTCTCGACAGAACGCCAAGCTTCCTCGTTACGGGTCCAGATCCAGGGATCCGGGAGCGGTTCTGATAGATGCTTTGACAGCACCTTGGACCTTCGGGATGGCTTATGTGTTTCCACCCTTCCCGATGCTTCCTCGATTGATTGCCAGAATCAAACAGGAGAGAGCATCAGTGATTCTAATAGCGCCTGCATGGCCACGCAGGACTTGGTATGCAGATCTAGTGGACATGTCATCCTGTCCACCTTGGTCGCTACCTCTGAAACAGGACCTTCTGATCCAGGGTCCCTTCAAACATCAAAATCTAATTTCTCTGAAGCTGACTGCTTGGAAATTGAACGCTTGATTTTATCAAAACGTGGTTTTTCTGAGTCAGTTATTGATACCTTAATACAGGCTAGGAAGCCTGTTACCAGAAAGATTTACCATAAGATATGGCGCAAATACTTTATTGGTGCGAATCCAAGAGTTACTCATGGAGTAAGGTTAGGATTCCGAGGATATTGTCTTTTCTACAAGAAGGTTTAGAAAAGGGTTTATCCGCTAGTTCCTTAAAGGGACAGATTTCAGCTCTGTCCATTCTTTTACACAAACGTCTGTCAGAAGTTCCGGACGTTCAAGCTTTTTGTCAGGCTTTAGCTAGGATCAAGCCTGTGTTTAAAACTGTTGCTCCACCATGGAGTTTGAACTTAGTTTTTAATGTTTTACAGGGGGTTCCGTTTGAACCCCTTCATTCCATTGATATCAAGTTGTTATCTTGGAAAGTTCTGTTTTTAATGGCGATTTCCTCGGCTCGAAGAGTCTCTGAGTTATCTGCCTTACATTGTGATTCTCCTTATCTGATTTTTCATTCAGACAAGGTAGTTCTGCGTACTAAACCTGGGTTCCTACCTAAGGTGGTCACTAACAGGAATATCAATCAAGAGATTGTGGTTACATCTTTGTGTCCTAATCCTTCTTCGAAAAAGGAACGTCTGCTACACAATCTAGATGTAGTCCGTGCCCTGAAATTTTATATACAGGCAACTAAGGATTTTCGACAAACGTCTTCCCTGTTTGTCGTTTATTCTGGTCAGAGGAGAGGTCAAAAAGCTTCGGCTACCTCTCTCTCCTTTTGGCTTCGTAGCATAATACGGTTAGCCTATGAGACTGCTGGACAGCAGCCTCCTGAAAGAATTACAGCACATTCTACTAGAGCTGTGGCTTCCACTTGGGCCTTTAAGAATGAGGCTTCTGTAGAACAGATTTGCAAGGCTGCAACTTGGTCTTCTCTTCATACTTTTTCCAAATTTTACAAATTTGACACTTTTGCTTCTTCGGAGGCTGTTTTTGGGAGAAAGGTTCTTCAGGCAGTGGTTCCTTCCGTATAAAGAGCCTGCCTGTCCCTCCCGTCATCCGTGTACTTTAGCTTTGGTATTGGTATCCCATAAGTAATGGATGATCCGTGGACTGGATACACTTAACAAGAGAAAACATAATTTATGCTTACCTGATAAATTTATTTCTCTTGTAGTGTATCCAGTCCACGGCCCGCCCTGTCACTTTAAGGCAGGTAATTTTTCCATTAAACTACAGTCACCACTGTACCCTATGGTTTTCCTTTCTCTGCATGTTTTCGGTCGAATGACTGGTAATGGCAGTTAGGGGAGGAGCTATGTAGCAGCTCTGCTGGGTGAATCCTCTTGCACTTCCTGTTGGGGAGGAGATAATATCCCATAAGTAATGGATGATCCTTGGACTGGATACACTACAAGAGAAATAAATTTATCAGGTAAGCATAAATTATGTTTTTTTCCACATGGCTGGCTTAAATTTGCCTAGAAACAGTTTCCTGAGGCTTTCCACTGTGTTACTATGAGTGGGAGGGGCCTAATTTAGCGCTTTATTGCGCAGTAACTTTTACAGACTGAGACATCCAGCTTCCTCCAGGAGTCCCCTGAATGCTATAGGACATCTCTAAAGGGCTCTTAGGCTTTGCAAAGTCGTTTGTTTGGGAAGGTAGGCCCACAGCAGGGCTGTGGCAGTTTGTTGTGACTGTTAAAAAAACGTCTATATCGTTTTTTGATCCGTTTTTTGAACTAAGGGGTTAATCATCCATTTGCAAGTGGGTGCAATGCTCTGTTAACTTATTATACACACTGTAAAATTTTCGTTTGTTTAACTGCTTTTTTTTCACTGTTTTTCAAATTCTGACAAAATTTGTTTCTCTTAAAGGCACAGTACCGTTTTTATTTTTTGCTTGTTAACTTGATTTAAAGTGTTTTCCAAGCTTGCTGGTCTCATTGCTAGTCTGTTTAAACATGTCTGACATAGAGGAAACTCCTTGTTCATTATGTTTAGAAGCCATGGTGGAACCCCCTCTTAGAATGTGTACCAAATGTACTGTTTTTACTTTAAGTAATAAAGATCATATTCTGTCTTTAAAAAATTTATCACCAGAGGAATCTGACGAGGGGGAAGTTATGCCGACTAACTCGCCCCACGTGTCAGACCCTTTGACTCCCGCTCGAGGGACTCACGCTCTCATGGCGCCAAGCACATCTAGTGCGCCCATAGCGTTTACTTTACAAGACATGGCGGCTGTCATGTATAATACCCTGTCAGCGGTATTATCCAGACTACCCGGGTTTAGAGGAAAGCAAGACAGCTCTGGAGTTAGAAGAAATACAGAGCATACTGACGCTTTAAGAGCTATGTCTAATACTCCCTCATAATATACAGAAGCTGAGGAAGGAGAGCTTCTTTCTGTGGGTGACGGTTCTGACTCAGGAAAAAAGATTCATCCTGATTCTGATATGTCTACATTTAGATTTAAGCTTGAACACCTCCGCATGTTGCTCAGGGAGGTTTTAGCTGCTCTGAATGACTGTGATACAATTGCAGTGCCAGAAAAATTGTGTAGATTGGACAAATACTATGCAGTGCCGGTGTGCACTGATGTTTTTCCAATACCTAAAAGGTTTACAGAAATTATTACTAAGGAATGGGATAGACCAGGTGTGCCGTTCTCTCCCCCTCCTATTTTTAAGTCCCACCACATGGGACTTATGGCAGACAGTTCCTAAGGTGGAGGGAGCAGTTTCTACCCTAGCTAAGCGTACTACTATCCCTGTCGAGGACAGTTGTGCTTTCTCAGATCCAATGGATAAAAAGTTAGAGGGTTACCTTAGAAAATGTTTATTCAACAAGGTTTTATTCTACAGCCCCTTGCATGCATTGCCCCAGTCACTGCTGCTGCGGCTTTCTGGTTTGAGTCTCTGGAAGAGGCTTTACAGGTAGAGACCCCATTGGATGACATACTTGACAAGCTTAGAGCACTTAAGCTAGCCAATTCTTTTGTTTCTGATGCCATTGTTCATTTGACTAAACTAACGGCTAAGAATTCTGGTTTTGCTATTCAGGCGCGCAGGGCGCTATGGCTTAAATCATGGTCAGCTGACGTTACTTCAAAGTCTAAGCTGCTTAACATTCCCTTCAAGGGGCAAACCCTATTCGGGCCTGGTTTGAAGGAGATCATTTCTGATATCACTGGAGGAAAAGGTCATGCCCTTCCTCAGGATAGGTCCAAATCAAGGGCCAGACAGACTAATTTTCGTGCCTTTCGAAACTTCAAGGCGAGTGCAGCATCAACTTCCTCTAATGCAAAACAAGAGGGAACTTTTGCTCAGTCCAAGTCGGTCTGGAAACCTAACCAGACCTGGAACAAAGGCAAGCAGGCCAAAAAGCCTGCTGCTGCCTCTAAGACAGCATGAAGGATTGGCCCCCTATCCGGTAACGGATCTAGTAGGGGGCAGACTTTCACTCTTCGCCCAGGGACAGGGACAGGGATTTTACTCAAATCTGTTTGTGGTTCCCAAAAAAGAGGGAACCTTCAGACCAATTTTAGATCTCAAAATCTTAAACAAATTCATCAGAGTTCCATCATTCAAGATGGAGACTATTCATACCATCCTACCTATGATCCAGGAGGGTCAATATATGACTACAGTGGATTTAAAGGATGCTTATCTTCGGATACACAAAGATCATCATCGGTTTCTCAGGTTTGCCTTCCTAGACAGGCATTACCAGTTTGTAGCTCTTCCCTTTGGATTAGCTACAGCCCCAAGAATCTTTACGAAGGTTCTGGGGTCACTTCTGGCGGTCCTAAGACCGCGGGGCATAGCAGTGGCCCCTTATTTAGACAACATCCTGATACAGGCGTCAAATTTCCAAATTGCCAAGTCTCATACGGACATAGTTCTGGCATTTCTGAGGTCGCATGGGTGGAAGGTGAGCGAAGAAAAGAGTTCTCTATCCCCTCTCACAAGAGTCTCCTTTCTGGGAACTCTAATAGATTCCGTAAAAATGAGGATTTACCTGACAGAGTCCAGGTTATCAAAACTTCTAAATTCCTGCCGTGTCCTTTATTCCACTTCTCGCCCTTCGGTGGCTCAGTGTGGGGAAGTAATCGGCTTAATGGTAGCGGCAATGGACATAGTGCCGTTTGCACGCCTACATCTCAGACCGCTGCAACTCTGCATGCTCAGTCAGTGGAATGGGGATTACACAGATTTGTCCCCTCTACTAAATCTGGATCAAGAGACCAGGGATTGTCTTCTCTGGTGGCTATCTCGGGTCCATCTGTCCAAAGGTATGACCTTTCGCAGGCCAGATTGGACAATTGTAACGACAGATGCCAGCCTTCTAGGCTGGCGGGCAGTCTGGAACTCCCTGAAGGCTCAGGGATCGTGGACTCAGGAGGAGGCACTCCTTCCAATAAACATTCTGGAGCTGAGAGCGATATTCAATGCTCTTCAGGCTTGGCCTCAGCTAGCGACAATGAGGTTCATCAGATTTCAGTCGGACAACATCACGACTGTGGCTTACATCAACCATCAAGGGGGAACAAGGAGTTTCCTAGCGATGTTAGAAGTTTAAAAGATAATTCGCTGGGCAGAGATTCACTCTTGCCACCTATCAGCTATCCATATACCAGGTGTAGAGAACTGGGAGGCGGATTTTCTAAGTCGTCAGACTTTTCATCCGGGGGAGTGGGAACTCCATCCGGAGGTGTTTGCACAATTGATCCATCCTTGGGGCAAACCAGAACTGGATCTCATGGCGTCTCGCCAGAACGCCAAACTTCCTTGTTACGGATCCAGGTCCAGGGATCCCAAGGCGACGCTGATAGATGCTCTAGCAGCACCTTGGTCTTTCAACCTGGCTTATGTGTTTCCACCGTTTCCTCTGCTCCCTCATCTGATTGCCAAAATCAAGCAGGAGAGAGTATAGGTGATCTTGAGAGCACCTGTGTGGCCACGCAGGACTTGGTATGCAGATCTGGTGGACATGTCATCCTTTCCACCATGGACTCTGCCGCTGAGACAGGACCTTCTACTTCAAGGTCCTTTCAACCATCCAAATCTAATTTCTCCAACATAGGTGTGTCCGGTCCATGGCGTCATCCTTACTTGTGGGATATTCTCCTCCCCAACAGGAAATGGCAAAGAGCCCAGCAAAGCTGGTCATATGATCCCTCCTAGGCTCCGCCTACCCCAGTCATTCTCTTTGCCGTTGCACAGGCAACATCTCCACGGAGATGGCTAAGAGTTTTTTGGTGTTTAAATGTAGTTTTTATTCTTCAATCAAGTGTTTGTTATTTTAAAATAGTGCTGGTATGTACTATTTACTCTGAAACAGAAAAGAGAAGAAGATTTCTGTTTGTAAGAGGAAGATGATTTTAGCAAACGTTACTAAGATCGATTGCTGTTTCCACACAGGACTGTTGAGATGAAGTAACTTCAGTTGGGGGAAGCAGTTGGCAGACTTTTCTGCCTGAGGTATGACTGGCCACATTTCTAACACGACTTGGTAATGCTGGAAGGCTGTCATTTTCCCTATAGGGACCGGTAAGCCATTTTCTTAGATTAAGTAAAAGAATAAAGGCTTTATAAGGGCTTAAAAAACTGGTAGACATTTTTCTGGGCTAAAACGATTACTTTGCTAAGCATATTTGACAGATTATAACTCTTTATAGTTATTATAATCTTGGGGATTGTTGTTAAAAAACGGCAGGCACTGTATGGACACCTTTTTCAGATGGGGGCCTTCTCTAGTCATAGGCAGAGCCTCATTTTCGCGCCACTAATGCGCAGTTGTTTTTGGAAGGCAAGGCATGCAGATGCATGTGTGAGG